>NW_012130140.1:962047-965325 GCF_000143395.1 Atta cephalotes
TATAATCGATCCGCTTTCCTTTTCGTTTGTTAATAAGTTGAAACTTTTTCGTAAGGTATCAAACTACTCGCGCTTGGCTACGTATCCCGCAATGCGAGACGGTACGTATGTACGATGCGTGTATTCTGTAACGTTTGTCTAGTGAACGGCATGGAAAGCGAGGTAGTCGCGCTTTGGTCAGTAATCCGGGAAGCGTTTCCGTTCGGTCGATACCAAAGAGAATCTCCATCTCTCGCGTATATACACTGTTTCTCTCGCATAGCCGGTAATCACGAATTCAAAAATGCGAAAAATAGTGAGAAAAAAAAACGCGAATCGATGATTATCAATCGCATTTCCTCCTTCTTTCAAAATGTATCGATGGAACGAACATGACAGGATTATTGTTTGTTATACTTGTCATAACTCACACGGTCGCAGGATCGCGACTATCCGCGACCAATGAGAATCGAGGTATGTATCTAATTTGTACATCGATATAAACTGCGAGTGTAGTTGAACGAACATTTAATCCGTCCTTTTCTTTTTCTTTTAATGCGCGGAGATACGAGACGCGTGCTTCGGGAGATTTTACATCCTCTCATGCGATTTATTTCAAATTCAAATCTTTATTATATTTAAACGAAAAACAAATTTTGTGATTTAATAAATATCACGTAAGATACGATTCTTGATCTATTCGATCGATCGTGAATCGAATGTTATTCACGATATCACTCTAGTTGATAAATTGTTATGTAAAATTGCGCTTATAATTATAAGTTGTAAGAGAAAAGAAGAAAAATATGCTGTTTGTCGAATTTATACGAGTGACGGATTGCAAAATAAAATTAAAAATAAAAGTAAAAGTTTATCACGATTTTCTTCGATATCATTCCTCTTATCCTTTTTTAGAGAGCCTAACAAATTCTTTAACAATACTATCGAGTATTATATAAATCAATCAGGATTGCACGGCGGAATAACACAATTCGAAACTATAATAATAAAAACAAAAATTTTCATTCGATTGTTATTTAATCAAAACCATAATAGTAGCGAAATGCAATTTATGGTTAAAACTTTGAAAAAGATCGCGAGGCACAAAAATAGACGCACAAAAGGATATTTCCTTTTTATACAATGTACTCGTATTTATTCCATGTGTGCAAATATACGCAGAGTTAAATCGGTTGTCCCATTTCTGGACCGGTTCCTCACGATCAAAAGAAGCAAAGCGAGTGTAAGCGGATTGAAACAAGTTACGCGTTAATTTTCGATTTTGTCCATACTTCGACTTCTTTAAAAGGTATAACGACTTGATGGTATATTTCGGGACATCGCGCCGCGCTGAATCGATTGAGAAAATAACGTATCTATATAAACTCGCCTGTCATTCATCGCGTTCAATTATAACGCTCGCTAATGATTTGATATGTATCTTGGATGTCTTATATCGAGAGTTACCGACGAGAGTCACTCCAACGTGTATAACAGGAATCTATTAGGAGACTATTAGCAAAATTACACCGTTATGCGTTTTACGTTGCACGCAACTTTTGCTCGTATATCTAAATATTATCATCATGTCCTATTTGTTATTTTATTTGTAATTCACCGCGTTAACAATCAAAATCGGCACGATTGGACAATCAATCGAATGTCTTTTTAACTTAGACTTGGCGAAAAACACGCGCGTACGATATGAAGTACTGATCGTGAAGCACAAGAAACACCCGCGCGGAACTTGTTTCACCTTAGACTCCCGTAATGGGGTTACGAGAATCTCGCGTTGACCTACGTGCCCGTTTCTCGCCCGATATACAAGGAGAACTGGCATGCACTTGAACCGAGAATCAGAGATGCGCTCGATCCCGCGCGTATGTGCCATGTATGTAACACGCGATATATATATATATATATACATACAGCACAAAAAGATTGCAGAAACATTGCAGAATGATTTCACTGAACATTACAATATTGCATGGTGGCTGCGAAACGTTACTGAATCATTGTTTTAAAATTCCAACAATGTTAACATGTCCGCTTTTTGTTATATTGCAATAAAACGTTCCAGCAATATTGCAATGTAATGTATTTGGATAAATTTTTTATGAAGACTCTAAAATGAAAACTATTTATATACATATATCTCACTAACCTTAATTTTTCTACAAATCGCAGTTTCTAGTGATATGTGTTTTCCAAAAGCAATTTTTTATGATAAAACTATAAAATATTTCAATAAATATAGTAATAATACTGAAGGATAAAATTTATTCGTAAAGATAGAGCATGTATGTATGTGCCCAACAAACTACAAATATTATCCACATTAATATAATAATACAGTCGCTTGGTAAGTTAATCGCAACGATTCTTTTTAATTCGAAACCATTCCGAGTCAATTGAAATCAATTAAAAAATGACGGTATAAAATTTATCAATAAAGTTCAGGCGTTGGTTTATTTTTTGCGTTCACATCAGACATAAATACATCATCGATCACATAATGTTTTGATAAATCATTTTCAGCAGTTTAATTACTTATCGTCTTATCCGATGCATTGATTGTATTCAAACTCGATATTATACACTCTTTTGGTTTCATATTTAAAATAAATGTAAAACTTAGCTAATGAAATAGCCGTCAAATAATAGATCAATAAATTTTTTAAATATAAAATGAATTATATTAATTATTATAAAAATGGCTATTAAACTAAAAGACTGTACATAAATATTGTAAAAACTTATATTTTTATATTATTATTATTAACAATTAAAAAATTACTGTTTTGCAATATTTGTAGAATATTACAAGCATATTACTGATATTTTGCAGGCATATTGTTAATTTACATTTCTGTAAGATCTCTGCAATATTACATTGCAATTTGTAATATTGCAACATTGCAACAATATTGCTTCAATCTTCTGTGCTGTATGGATATATATCTTATCTATCATTCTCATTTTTTGCACACATTCTACTTGCGATAATCAAATATTTTTTCATTTGCCAATCTTATTGTTAGTAAGAAGATTAGTACGAGATTGGGCACCTTTAGTATGGCTTGCGCCTGGAGAACGATTTTTACCGCTCGGTGTAACCGAATTCCTCGATAACGTACAATCGGATCAGTATTACCTTCGCACTAGAATAGACATAGGTAAAATAGCTATGGTACAAATGATACAAATACATAAATTTTTATATCATTTATAAGATATGAAGTGTGATTCAATTAATTTATGTATATATATATATATATATATATATATATATATATATA
>NW_012130140.1:972444-976269 GCF_000143395.1 Atta cephalotes
CTGTATACGCCGTAATCTGTAAAAATTGTCCAATCACCTTCGAGTATTTCCTTCTTATAGTCGAATGAGAGGGGAATACTCGATTGTGATTAGTCAATTCTTACAGATTACGGCATACGGCTAATATAAATGCTCCTTTATACTAAAAAGTAATTTTACAAAAGAAAAAAGGATTGATTTTTTTATTTTTGAGTAATAATATAACGTGAAAACATTAAAAGTAATTTGGATAATTTTCGCACTATTTATTTTTAAAAAAATCAAGTTTGGAAAAATGTAAAAAAATTGCTTATATAAAATTATATATATTAAGTATAGGGAAAAGTTCGTGGCGTTTTTTTAATGCCATCTAACGGAAAAAACGCCACGAACTTTTTCCCACACCTAATAAAATTATACATCATTATGAATGAGCAATTTTTTACATAACTTGATTTTTTCTAAAACTAACAATGCAATTATTTTTTTAATTATTTTTAATGTTTGAATTATTGTTATTTTTATTACACTAAAAAGTAATTTACAAAAGAAAAATATATAATTATATATGTTTATATGAATATTTATACGTGTTTATATATATTTATACATATTCATGCATGAAAAATGTTTTACCGAGTGAAAGTCTGTGCTCCCCGCTGTTTAAATTTTTTTGTTTGTCATAGCAATTAAAAGGGGACACTTGTCAAAGCATTACAAATTAAAAAAAACCTAATAAAACTCTAATAAATATTTATGCAAAGGTTTATTTGAATTCATTTATACATTTAAAAGTTATTTACCTAAAACTGTAGCAAAATATATCTTACAGACACAAAGATTAAAATCGACATAAGATAAACATCTTTTGGATTCTTGCCGTTTACAAATATCTTAAGATACTTTATTTTTTTTTTTAACATTTTAAACATTTTGTCCTGATTTTGAACTTTGTGTTTCCTGAATTTATAATTATTTCGTTACATATACAATATAAAAGCCGTTATAAGCTAAATTATTTAATTATTTGTTGTTTTGTTTCTTTGCTTTGTTTTTTTTTTTTGTTAGTTTCAGAATGTATTTGACAATAAATTGTTAATTCTCTGATGTTGAATTAGCTTTGTTATCGTCAATGATTATCGTTGTGTATACGTCATTCGTTGCGTAACTATAAACCATTAGCGATTGTTACATAGTTACATTATTCTATGTTGCTTCGTTTAAAAATTTGTTCTCTCTTTGTTTCATTTGTGTTGCAAAAAAAATTTATAATAAATATTAACCAAAATAATGGTTTTTAATAACTGATATTTTGACCAATATTTCTAGATAATACTAGCTGTTACCTACAACTAATTAAAACATTTCTTATATAAGTGTCAAATACCTAGCATCAGCAGTTATCAAAGTTCACCATAATCAATTTTGAAAATGCAATCTGTCTCCAGATGGCCAAGTGAGGACAATATGTTGTCATTTTGCTGTCGCTTATTCCGCATTCAATTTCACCAAACTAAAGCCAAGGTATCCACAAACTAAAGCCAAAGTGTTCACAAACTTGTTCTGATGTCACGTAAAGTCTTCCTTAGAATTCAGCAAATTGCTGGCAAGTTGTCAGTTTGCTGTCAATGTGACGAGTTTATTATTTCTCAATATATACTCTTACAATTTCGTAAACTCATGAAATCTATTTGTCCTCTTGATGCTAACTCAGTTCACATTAGATTCCAATTGTCAACAAATTGTCGACAAGTTGAAAACAATATATGTAGGGCATTAATTTGTTCCATATGCTAAATCTCGTTTGGCTGGGTCCTTGCATATTTCTACATCTTCATTTGAATAACTATAATTATTCATTACGATGAAATGTATACGTAAACTAAATAGTAAAATATCGCAACTTTTTATGACAGAAGGACACCTATACTTTATTACAATGAAGGAAATTATACAAAATTAGCTATATAATGATGATAATAATGAGTGTGCGATGTGTGCGTATACATGTAGCATGAAATAATCAACTCTCAGAATAATCAAACTTTATAATAGACGTAACCGCAATAATTCCAAGAAATTTAATTGTATCCGGCAGATACTCATCTTTAGATCAAACATTTATTTCGAGAATAATTACAAGAAAAACAGAGAATTTATATTTATTATACCAAAAGAATTTTTAACAGGAAGTAGTTCTACTTAATGACCTTTAAGAAAAAAAAAAGAAAAATACGCTCATTTTTATTCCATATCTTAATCATCAAACATGTACAGTTAGAAATATAGCCTTTAATGACACCAAAATTAAGCTAATAATAGAATTAAAATGATGCTCAAACATTAAATTAATTAATATAATTTCATCTCGCACTTTTTCGATGAATGTCAAATTTTGTATTTCATTCTTTGTTATTGTCAATGATTATCGTTGTGTATACGTCATTCGTTGCGTAACTATAAACCATTAGCGATTGTTACATAGTTACATTATTCTATGTTGCTTCGTTTAAAAATTTGTTCTCTCTTTGTTTCATTTATGTTGCAAAAAAAATTTGTAATAAATATTAATTGTTTTTACTTTACTTTTTACACTTACACCAAAATTTAGATAATTCTCATCTGTGACCAGAATAAAAAATATGTTTTAAACGTGTTTTAAGCAATTTAAAACATGCTTAATTGATGTTTTTAATATGTTTTAAATATGTTTTTTTTTATAGTTTTATATTTTATATATTATATATATACTGTTTAAAGCATTAAAAACATATTTAAGAAAAAACACGGTATATTTTATTCTTAAAAAAAAACATTAGTCTTTACCAATCCTGTTTGTGACATCATAACTCAATTGAATGCACGTTCCTTTCATTCATTTCATTCATTCTATCAAGTGAAATTCAATTGAGTTTTTACCTACAAACTGCAAAAGTTCGAGAATGTATACTTCACTGAATCTTATTCACATTAAAAATGAGATTTATAAATCTGCTTGCGATAACATAATTTTGTTACCAAAGTAAGTAAATAGTAACATCATTATCTGAATGTAAAATATTCACAGAATTTTAGATTTAGTATTACTTGTGTCATAATAAAAAGCAATTCTCTTCTCTTTCCCTCGCGCCTCTTTATATTCAATTTACAAAAAATTCAAGCATATTTAGAACACGTTTTTATCAATATAAATACGCACTTTTATTTCTGAAATTCTATAATATAACGTAAATACGCGCTAGCATGAAACTTGTGCGTTGCTGAAATCCCCAAAAAATTTTTTATTTAAAAAGAGATAAATATTTATTATATATCGAATAAAAATTGGAACAAGATACAAAAAGTACAAGCAACACGAACAAACTTATGATTATAAAGTGTATTATGAATACGGTCTTAGTATTCATGTTCATTGATTTTTTCTATCTTACAATTTATCGAAGTTTGTAGTAACTATAATTGGAATAAAAATTCAAATTTCTTATTTAAAAACTATTTTTTAAATTGCTAATTTTTTAAAATTGCAAAATGATAGAGGACTTTTCAACTCAGTTTAGTCCGTTCTATCTTTGTGCGAAAGTTTTATCGTTATTTATCAAACATCCTGTATATATAACAAGTGTTATATATTTAAAAAATAATTCTACTATTAATATTTATACAATACACACACACACACACACACACACACACACACACACACACACACACACACACACACACACACACACACACACACACACACACCTACTATTACGTTACTATTACTACTATATAATATAGTACTAACGTTAACTTAACTAAACTAAACTAAACTAGTACGTAACTTACTTAACTTAACGTTAC
>NW_012130140.1:976289-983192 GCF_000143395.1 Atta cephalotes
TATTTATTATTATATATACTATAGTATATATATATATATATATAATAATATATATATATATATATACAACACACACACACACACACACACACACACACACACACACACACACACACACACACACACACACACACACACACACACACACATTGTCTGTTATACTCATTATAATAGCAGAATTTCAAGCTAAAAACATGCATATACTGCTATTATTGCTATGATTTATGTTGTTACCTCGAAAGAATAACGAATATAATTCGGGTACTTCCCCACGCATAATGCTAGAGAAGGAATCAAAGAGAGTCATTATGTCATAAACTATAAAAGCTTAGAGCACTATCTTGCGATCCAGTCAGTAACTCTTTGATCACGAACTTGTATTCCATCGTGTTGAAACGAAAAATCAAAATGAAAACAATCGTTATCTTGCTCGCCGTTTCTTTCGCCGTCTTGGTAAAATTATTTTATTTTATTATGTGTATCTCCAGTAATAATCTACTTAATCTATTTCTTTACAAAATATTTTGCATCTTATTTTTAGTATAATTAATTTTTATTACTTCAATTCTGTCAAACTTACTTAATATTCATACGTATATACGTTCTTAAAACTTTATTTGCCAAAACTCTCTAATTTCTTTCATATAATTTTAGATTGCATATTATTTCTTTCTCAAAATATATTTATTTAACTTTCACAGGATTTCAAAATTATCAAAATATTTTAATGATTTAGAATCGTTAGAAATATCAAATAGGCACATTAAAAAATGCGTTAATTATTAAATATAACATTAACGTGTGAATAATAATTTTATAATACTCTTATTTGATTGTAGAGTGAATTCACAGAGGCAGACCATGCAGAACGGGAACAGAATAAACAAGAATGTATCGATGAATCTGGTGTCGATCCAGGTAAGGAGAATAAACTAATTGCTTAATTAAAAAACTTATTAAATAAATAATTACATTAATAATAATGCAAATTTCAGATGTACTTGAAAAAGCAAAGAAAGGGGAACTAGATGACAATGACGAAAAATTAGCCTGTTTCGATACTTGTATATTAAAGAAATTCGGAGTTGTAAGCGAGACTCGTATCACATTTTACATATATAGAATGTCCTGAAATTCAAGAGTGATATTATTACAGCGTGAAACTTCTCGCGAAAAATTAAATAATAAAAGATTTGTGTAAGATTTTTTTCCATAAAGTAGGTTTTTTAAGTATAAGCGCTTAATGTTTGACTTACAATCATAAGAATTAAGTTAAAAAGTTATTTGTCCGTGTGACACGTACAGTGGTATTAAATACTAAATAAAACATTGCCGCTGCACATGCACATTATTACACAGACAGATAACTTTTTAATCAATATTTATAATTAGTCAAAATTTTCAACTTTAAATATTTATATTTAAAAACTTACTTTACGGGAAAAAATAGTGTACACTTTTATACTGAGTTTTTCATAAAGTTTTATGCTGTAATAATATATCCTCAAATTTCAAGACATCCTATATAATGTACATTAAAAAATAAATTAATAAGAAATTAATTTCTATCCCTGTGTTTTAGATGAAAGAAGATGGAGAAATTGATTTGGATAAAATTCGGGAGCATATGTTAAAACGTAATAAATCAGAAGAACAAATCAATAAAACAATTAACGAATGTGGAAACGTTGGTAAGTATAACATAAATTAAAAATTTAAAAACCAAGATAATAAATTTAAAGAGCCAAGATCAATTTTTATCCGTTAAAGAATTGACTGAGCTCCGATATTCGCTGCCAGTACTGAAAATCTGTAGTACGCTTTTGTGTGCTACAGATTTTCAGCAGTGGCTGCGTTTAGAGAAAATTAATCAGTTAGTGATTCTTTAATATGATTGGTTCTGTTGAACGCAGCCAGTGAATATCGGAACGAATATAATCATTATTGTAATTAATTTCATAGTGGTTTTCTTAAATATTTTTTTTCTCAAATGAAAATAAAATAAAATAAAAATATTGAAATATTGAAATTGTTTTAGATGGAGAGGGTTGCCAAAAGGGAAGGAATTTGATGAAATGTTTCATGCGAGTCAACGGCAAGCATTGAGCGAATAAAAATTCTGCAAGAAAATCTAATTGGAACTATTAAAGAGATTTTAATGTCATCTATCGTCTATTATACTTTAGATAACATTAAAATATTATCTTGCACATGTGTCAGTACAAAACTGTATTAATAAAAAATTAAATACACGTTTCGTTTCAGCATAAAACAAGCTTTTAAAGGCTAGAAAATTTTCTACTCTTTCTAACCTTTCCTCAAATAATAAGAATTATTAGATAGAACATATATTAAATTGAATAGTGTTTTAGTCTAAGTTATTCAAGAATCAACATAATATCAATTTAATTAAAAATAAAAAATTATTAAATTTCCTAATAGCAGATTTTCAAGGAATGTTTTAAAGAACATTCAGAGGATCCCTATGTCCTAAAAACGTCCTTGAATAATAAGTGTACTATTAGGCACATTATAATTAAATAAATTATAAATTGATTTGCAATTATGAGGTAAAAAAACACATAACATTTGTAAAATAAAATAAATTATTACTGCAAATAAGTTTTATTAAAGAGTTTAGTAAGCACTTTTCTTTATACTCTTTTTATTTTTTATGATTTTTAATGTCTTAATATCTTTATTAGCGATGTCATTGCAATAAAAGCAAAATCTATAGAGTAACTCCGGCATTGTATACGTCGCATCTAACAAAAACTCAATTTATTAAGTATTATTTACCATTTTTAAGATAAATGAACTATCAGTAAAAACTTTGTCTACTACTATGAAAAAAATAATAGATCCGAAATACTTATTTTTCATTAAAAAAGAAATATTTTGCATTTTTGCCGTATATCCCATAGAGGATATATAGTTATAGGAGAAGGGAAGATATGTATGGTTGAAAAATTTATAAATAATGCAATTATAAGTAAGATGTAAAATGACACGATAATCCATACAGCACAGAAAGATTGCAAAATAATTGTAGATATAGTTGGAATGTTATAATATTGCAACTAGATTGCGCAATGTATTTGCAATTATTATTAAAAATAGTTTTTTATTATTATTGAATATAATTTAAAATACAATTTGATATAAATTTGATATAAATTTTTAAAAATGCATAAAAAGAACTATCAATATATATTTTATTTTTTATATATAATTTTATATAATTATTATATTTTGTACTTAATTGCAAATATTTTATATGCAAGTATATATATATATATTTTTTTTTTTAATTTATATGTACATGGACATATATATTTTATACTTTTTCGCAAATATATATTTTATGCATGTACACCTATTTTATACATTTTTAATTGGTGAAATGGAAATAATAAGAAATTCCACGTATTCTATTTCATTTTCTTTGCACATATTATTTAAAGGATTTTTTAAATTCAAATATTCCAAAAAAATTATGAGAGTTGATTATAAAATTTGAAAAATCTTATTGCGCGACAGCGACAACAATAAATGTTTCAAGGAACATTGTAATTCCTAATATAAATAATTAACAATCATATAACATGTAATTGATGTATGTTTCCATATGTGACAACAGTTTATTACTCAAAAGTCAAAATATTTTTAATGTCTCTATAACAATGCTGTAAGATTTGTAAAATTTTACGCCGTAATATTATATAGCTATCCCATTAAACACGAATCGAAATAACGGATCGAATTTTTCATTAGAATTGAGCATTCTATTCCAGTTCCATTCCGTAACAGTTTTCTTTACCCGTCCCATTCAGTAAAAACGGAATGGAATTAGAAAATATATTTCACCGTTACAATTCAGTATTTTAGAAAACTCACAACAACGCTATTGACAAGTTAATTGTATTAACAAATTATTATGTGTATATTATTGCTTCAACCAAAATAACGAAATATTAATGAATCAAGCACATTTACTTACGATCAACGTACGCGACATTCCATTCCGTTTTTACTGAAAGAACTACAACCGCTCATTGAATGCTCAGTGAGCGGTCGTAGTTCTTTCGAATGCATCTATTCGCAACCGTATGCTACAATCCAGGAAAATTGATGAATCATCTTCGAGTATTCCCTTATTTATTTTTTTCTCTTGGAAAGAAAAGGAAGAAAGATGAACTGATGTAAAAGTTGATGCAAAACCAAAAAGAAAAAGCCTAAACCACAGTATAATTACATACAGTAGCGATACTGTACAGTAGCGATAATACGAGCAAACAAAGGGTTCAGTTTTGTTCTGCGCATGCGTTGGCTGTAAAACCAAGAATATGACAGATGTCATTTAGCGTCAAAACTGTGGCGACGACGATTGAGATACAATTTATTATAATTAACTACGATTGAGAATTGAGTGAATATTGTGTATAATTATATACATATCACTGACAAATACTATTAAAGATTCCCGGCGCTTATGGAAATTTGTTAAAATTTCTGAATATCTGCTAAAATTTAAGTGATTAAGAGTAATAAACTAAACCAGAAAAAAACAAACGAGAATGGATTAAAATGGATTGAAATTTTTTTCTATCCGAATGCGTATTTTAAATAGCAAATACTTTTTTTTAGATTTAATTAGATTCAATTGGATTCAATTAGATTCAATTGGATGCAATTGGATTGAAAAACTGTATTTCCTATTCAAAATTTTGAATTGAACAATATTCACAATTGTGTTTTTGCACAGAAAAAGATAATATTATTTTTAGATTGAAAGGCATAGAGATATGCTCCATGTAATTCCTATAAATGAATAAAAATGCATTCAGGATTAAAAAGCATTCAATTTAATCGTGAATCAATATTTCTGAAAATCTGAATCCATTTAATTCATTTCAATCGTTTGCTAGGTAGTAATACGGTACTAATTTCATAATTTATTAGTTTTGTAAATGTACATATGTTTGTACATGTACATATGTTTAAAACTTAATAATACTCGATTTTTATTTAAAATGTGATTGATATAATCCGAGTTTGATTATCAATAGAAATGATAACTGCAGGGGAAAAATTGTGTGTGTGAAAACTTTTCAGCATATATAAGATATTAAAAAGTATGCATACTTATTTATATATAGCTTTTATAATAAAGCTTTTATATAGCTTTTATAATAAAGCTTTTATATAATAAAAACGAATTTAATAACGTATCATCGAAATATTTATGTTAATAATCATAAATTTTTATTAATTGTTAGTCATTGTTCTTCAATTATCCCCCCGGGCCCTTCGAGCCCTATTAATAGTCACGAAAATTTGCCCAGAGAGTCGAGGATCTTTAATAGAGAGCGAGTTCAAGATGGCAAAGCAGCTAAGCATGCTTACCGAGCGATTAAATCTGATTGGTTGAATCTATAAGTAATAATAACTAGTAACTAGTAACCTAACCAATTATGTTCATTTGCTCGGCAAGCAGGTTAGTCGCTTTGTCAACTTGAACGCGCCCAGTATCTCATCGGTGCACATATTAAGATGAATAAAATAGAATCTAGAATGAATAAAATGGAATCTCTTGTACTTTTGCTACATGCAAGCGGCAACTACTAAATGTCTTACTCGCTTTAAACAATTACTGTACGTGAATAATGTGTTAATTCTGCTGAAATTTGACCTGAAAGAGTTTAAAGAGTTAAAGAGATACTTTCTGGTCATATCATTAAATGGATTGTGGCATCTCATAAAGATTTACTAGATTTATCGAACCACCCTTGTATTACAATAATTAAGTAAATACAATTTTTCGTTGTTTTATCGTTTTCTCTATCCCTATCTTATATCCTAGGCAGCAAATTTGGATACATGTCCAAAACTGGAGCATAAAACGTCTTAAAAATTTATGTTACGCGCGCGTCTTAAAGAGATTTAAAGATGTTTTATGTCCCTATTTTATACATTGTGTTATCTGAAATTGTCAATAAATTGTTGACTTATAAATATCATGTTTCACATACAGTTTTATGATTTCATTTGGTTCATTCCAGAAATATATTGAAATTAGAAATAAAAAATAGACCTATACTAATATAATATATATAGTTATATATCTAAAATCATATATAGAATTTATCTGAATTTAAAAAATACTTTATATGCGAAATACTACATCTCTTGATGCCCTTCAAATTCAGCGATCTGTAAAACCTTCAACATGGCTGACAGTCACGTGATCTGTGACCACCGATATCAAAGAAGCCGACTACTGTCGCTACTGTATGTAGTTAGGGGCTCCGCATAATAAAAGAAACATGAAACAGAGAACAGGGTATCAATCATGAAATTTTATTCCTAGGATGAAAAGTGAAAAGTAAAAAATATCTCCATTAATTTCAATGGTAAAAATTTCACTTTTCACTTTTCCAAGAGATAAAATTTCATGATTAATACCCTGATGAGAATAAGAATTTCAATTTCAATCTATTAGAAATCATGTGGAATACATGACAACAGTTTCTGATAAGTTGAAATTCTCTATTCTCTATTCTTTATTTCTTTTATTGCGAAGCCCTTTATACTGTGTCTAAACTCTGAACCTCTATTCTTGAAAAAAATTTACGAAAACCTAGGGAAATACTATAGTATATGTCAAGTATATTATAATATTTCTCTAATTCTTCATATACATTTCTTTTCAAAAATAAAGGCCTTAGGCCCTTTCTTGGGCTATATTCCAAAATTTGCTGCCAAGATATCAATCATAAAATTTTATCCCTAGACAGGAAAGTGAAAAGTGAAAATTTTTACAGTCTCGCTACAATGCTTTGAAGTATTTGATGGACCAATTAGAAGAAAGAATTTTACAAACTGACCAATTAAAAAACGNTC
>NW_012130140.1:986798-1001798 GCF_000143395.1 Atta cephalotes
ATATATATATATATATATATATATATATATATATTTTATCCTATATATATATATTTTATGTACTGTAAATGTACAATGCATTACTAAAAAAATTTTTTATTATTTATAGTGATATCACTAAAATGCCTGCAAATGCTAAGCCTTCTCCAAACCCTCGTCACAGTTCCACAGTAGAAACTTCTGGACCACGTCAGCAACAACGCAAAGTTCAACAGAAAAAGAAGAAAAAAGGTAGCAAATGGTAACAATTTCATGTCATTCCGCTAAACTCACAGTTTTTTATATTAAACGAATTAAATTGCGTAACTTTGCATTGAAAAGAAACACTTGTTATAAAAAAAATATAAACTGAAAAAATAATCAAATCGATTTGCTACCATGTAGCTGTATTTTATGAAAAACGCAAGATGTAACTGCCATTAAAAAATAATATTATACACACTATATGTGTGTATTTCTCTCATTAAAAAAATATGTTTACAACCTCTCCATTGCTTATACATGCATCAATTTCTTATTCATATATTTATAGATTAATACGTTTGATGCATTTAATATAATATATTGCATAAAATTTATCTAATAATTTTATTCTTACTAACAACATATGTTATGAACATCTTTTCCTTTTCATATTTTGCAAATCTATTTAGAAAGCTTGGAAAAGTTTTTATATTAGCAGTCATGCAAATACAATATAGACAATACTAAATTATGTTTTAAAAAATATTTTTATTTCTTTTTTCTCACAAAAGATTTTCTTATTCAATTTATGATGTATCAACGTATGAGTAACACATCACTGTGTACATTGACTAGGGAATAAGTGATACATATCTTTATTTCATGTTGATAACAATTGTATAAAAATACAATCTGTTCTCTTTATACTCAGCAACTTTGTAATATGATTAGATAATGTGATTGTGCATTGGTTTGTAACATTTGTATATACATGTAACAGACATATAAGTGGCACAAGTCAAAATTGTAAAATAATATTACATTAGAATATATAATTTTAACGCCATATTTTCGATGATATATTTTTGTATTGATTATGTGTCTTGTTCAGCTATATAAAATTTTGTTAAGATATATTTTGAATTATTGATATACTAAATCGATGTGCACATAAAGAATCTTGTTACTAGTAAGTAATAATTTGATTTATTGTCTTGCAATCAATCTGTATTGTGTATTATTGTTTGTTGCTGTGTATAAAAACTCATAACAGTAATCGATTATTTTGCGAAAATATTTTAGTTTTCAATTTTTTCTACACATTTGTTTAATTACTTATAATTTTAATACCAAATTTTAATTTCAAACAAATCATTGCTTAATATTGTATATTTATTTTAAAAATTGCATTCTTGCGTAAAAATATGTAGGAACGCACCACTGGTCCTCTTTACTACTTTTTTTATGCTGATATATTCATATGTAAAATGATAATATTGTCTCAACAATTTCTAGAAGATAATTATCCAAATAAATATAAATCAGCTATTTATTAACTATAATATTTACATGTTGAATTTATTTACTGATAAAATATCATAGATTTTCTGTATCAAAGCGAATAAATTGGGAAAATGTATGTCCAATTTTCTATTTCAATGTAAAGAATGGACGAGTAAGGCACAAATAACGCATGCGCGCTAATGCGAGAATAACATTATGGGAGCCATGGTTAGCTATGTCAATTACGCAGCCACATATGTGAATACGTATACTATACAATGAGGTACAAATCCTTAAAAATACTCTATACTTAACGATATACAATGCTACTTTGTAGGTATGATGCCCTCCCAAACATCCTCTCGTTGTTTGTTGGCTAATCGTTTTTTTTCTGTAATGCAAAACTCTCTTAATAACTTCTTCAATAATTACTGAATTATTTTTATCACGTACATATAATAATACGTATTCAAAGATTACCTTTCGCTTCACGTAATATATTCTTTTCGTGCTCACGTTCTTGTCTAGCTGTGGCAAGCTTTACGCCCAATGCACCTGTAACTAATCGTCTAGCTAAGGCAGCGCATGTTTCGGGACGATTCCTGTAAGGTTGCAAGAATTCTGCGCTTCTTCTAGCTTTCGTTTTACTTAAAGCAGTAGCTTCGCTAAGTGGTCTTGTTTTCACAAATGGATGATTCGATGCTAACACTTGGGCAGCTTAAAGGAAGATAAAAAAGAAGCAAAAAAGAATATACTAACTGTAATAAATCTGATTATAATTGGATTTAATTTGGAAGAAAACTATTTTCAATGATCATCAATGATGAATATCGATTATTATATTATTAACAAAGATGTGCAAAATAATCGTAAATTTTCTCGAATGCAATTTCCTTGTTAAAAATAAGTTATTAAGTTGTTTTCAATAAAGACATATTACATATTATATATTTTCGTATTCATAGATATAAATTACTAGATATGTATATATACATACCAACAAGAGGACTGCTGAAAACTCCCAAACAATGAGTATCGTCCACCCACTTGAGCTCAAAACCACCATTCTTAAAAGAACTGAAAACAGCTGCCAAATCGCTAGTTTTGAACTCGGAAGGAAAATTATAAATTTCTACGACATGTGCAAATTCGTCACTAGACACTTCGACTTGCTTGCTGTATGCTTTGTAATCGTTTTTTGGTTGTTCTATCGCTACTTCACCTACTGCTGACGTAAGCTAAAAAAAAAGAAAGAGATGATACGTAAATAACTGACTAATTATGTACACATAAAATAGTGAATGCGATAAGTTACTGAACTTAAATACATAACTGACCTCTTCTATTAATGTTGGATCTAAACAATCGCCATTATCGTCAAATAAGCTATCCCAATCGCATTCATCTCTGTTCATTTTCAGAGGTGGAGAAGGTGGTGGAACCGGTTTGCTTTTTTGCCTTTCTATCTTTTTTACTTTTTTCTCGGGTGGTGTTACCAGAATTGGAGAAAGTTGTTCAGACTGTTTAGATTTCTTTTGAATAGTATCGGAAATTATTAGAACATCCGATATTACATTCTGTCTACCTAGTTGTCTGTCTTTATGATCATTTACATCGCTACAATTTAAATATTCGATCGAGGATTGGTTTTCGTTCACAATTTCTTGTATCTTTTCTAATTGTTTATCATTAATTTCAATTTGACTGGATGGTTCCAACAGATTGAAATTAGTACTATTTTCATTTACATTATTAATTGCTACAGTTTCTTTCTCTTTGGATAAAATTGGCACATCTTTTAATTGCTCCGAAAATTGATACATATGCTCGGTATTATCGAGAGTATCGGAGATTTTGCTAGAATCTAAAGAAACTATATTTTTTGAAATGTTTCGTAAGAAATGTTTATCCTCGATCTTCGCGTTGCAATTCTCAGAAAGTTGATTATGTGAAGTCATCACATCCTCGCCTACATTTTGTTGACTACAACATACATCTTGTAGTTTAGAATTATTATTCATAATTGAATCTCCATTTAACGTGTGAGAAACTTTCAAACTGTGTGGCTTTTTATCTTCCATTTCTAAACTTCTGCGATGCCTAGGTACATAAACCGCTCGATCAGGTCGTTTTTGACGTACATTTCTGCATACATATACGTATATTAACAATATGTATTTGGAATAGTTGACATCAATCATAATATGTAAAATCATAACGCTAATATAAAAGAAAACGATATGTAGATCACACAAATCTAGTACATATAAAATGTTTGTATGTATGAATGATTATACAATAATTATGATTAACAGTAATAATGTACATAGAAATGAGTTTACTTACTTGACCGAAGAAAAATCTGCAGTCGATTGTACCTGTGTCTGTGTACCATTTATCTGTGAACAATTGTTAAGTTTCCTAGCCGCTGGTGGCCTATATATTTCAACTGTTGGTACTGACTTGGCTAAAAATTACATTTAAATAAAAATTAAATCTTCCATAACTAATTTATTTTGAAATATATCTTATTTGATAATGTCACAAGATATAACAACAATTTATTTATTCAAATAGCACATATTGGTTTATATATATTTTTTAAACCTAATATTTTCTAGCTGTTTAGAAAACATATATAAAATCCATACGTGCTACATGAGTGATATTCGTAATCACCTTGCCGCTGTAATTTGCATTCTGGAGATGTCGAGGGTGAGCGTCGGCCTTCGATACCCATTCCGCGAATTGTATCCTTTTGTTTTGTCACAAAGTTTGTCTTAGACTCAGGAAAATTCGGTTTTGGGTTCCAATCGCTTTATAATAAAATAATGATATGTTATTCTTCTGGAGCAAAATTTTATTAAAAACATGCTTAATGTATCGTGATTGTAATTAATAAGCATAATATCGGCGCATATTAGAATTACATTACGATCGAGAGGTAGTTTTGATCAATTTTACTTTCGTTTGCGATAAGTGGTAGAGTTTTGCAATTTTACACAGAGACACATATTTATTATTTATTGTTATATGCGGCTTAATTAAACGTATACAAATTTAATAATATAAATACGTAAATTAAACTTAATTTAATTATTAATTATTAATATTAGCTTGAAAATCGAATAATTGTGAAAAATTGTTGGCGAAAAAAATAATCGTTGTTTACGCATAGGTAGAATGAATATTTTAACAGAAAAGTTCATAGCTAACGGATATCGAAGATAAAAAAAATGATTCTTAACATTTTGTTATTTGTACCTTCTCACATCGGTCTTGTAACATACTACAGTACGCCTAGCCGAACCTTGGCCGATCGAGAATGTATGCAGCAAATCCGAGAAATGATCCTGTATCAGCTGATGTATAATGAACCGACGATAATTGTTGACAGGCGGAAAGACGAGCACTCTACAAAAGTGAAAAGAAAGAACACGTTTATCGTTGAAAGTGAGATTGAACGACCTGCTATTCGGAGTATTGGTAGTTGGTAGCGCAGCATCGGCTGTTTTGTACTTTTTGGTGAACGTAATGCCTTACGGCATTGGTTTAAGAAAATTAAGGAAGGGGAAGAGACGATAAACGCCAGCTAACTTTTACATAACCCATTCACTTTCTCTCTCGTTCATTTCCATAAAGACTTGAGAGTAGCGTAGATATTGATGCTTACAACTTGTCCTGTCTCAAATTTTCTTTTTCTTTTATCGATTACTGCTTAATAAGCACGAATTATGATATGCATAGTATATATGATACACAGCATAATAATATCCAAACAATTGTGAGGAAAAATATTCACTTGCTTTACATATATCATGTCATTAGAAATATATGAAAATGAGAAACTAATTTAACTAGGTGTATACTTTCATACTTTCAATCACAAAAGAGATAAAAATGCACTGCTTTATACCACATAACTACGTGTACAAAGAAACAACTGAATATGTTACATTCGTGAACATAAGAATCCAATTACAATTAAAACAAAATCAAAAAATTGTGTTCTATTGATATTAATTATATCGAGTTGTTTCAATTTCAATTTTATTTCCAAACGAAAATAAAACGTCGAAATTAAATAAATATCTAGGATGGAATAATACAAATATTGCATTGAAAAGAAATAGATACTTACAAATGTAATGTCTATTATGAGATATTAAACTTTTCAGGATTATTACTATTTCTGATATATCGTATATCCCACCAATGTACACAAATCCCAATATATCGCTGTATATATCAACAAGTTCAAAATTATTTGCATTAATTTACACAGCACAAATCGTAAATAGCGTATACGAGAATAAGTAGTTAGGAGCAGTATTTAGATGATAATAAAAAAATGAAATCATGATCCAGCTTTGTACTGTAGCGAAAAACGAAAACTATATATATCTTGTGCTATTTATAAATCCTGTGCTAAATCCTATACCATGGGATTGCGCCACTCACATAATCTCATTCAATTCGATATCTTCACGAATCCTTTACTTGCCAAATCTATACACATATATATATATACAAATGTAATAGTCATTCAAAATCAAGAGTAAATGAAACTGTTTACGTGTTCACAGCCACCAATAGATACCGTGAGGAAACTAACCTTCAAACATGATGTCGGCGTCGATACTCTATTCAAAGAATCTTGTTATAATTTTCTCGTACCTCTTACGTGTCTTATCCTTCGTAAAGACGATTACGTCGTATTCGACATCCTCGGTAAACAGGCTATCTTGTAAACTCATTTATCTTTCGTTAACATTCACGAAGTATAGGTACACGTCGCGTGTATGTACTTGATATTTGACAATTGAACACAATTCAATGTTATCTGTCGGACAAATTCGTGGCAATTGTGTTTGAATTTCTTTTTAACTTGTTATTCCTCAAATTCGCACACATACAATAAACCGTTCCACTACGCTCGAATATGTACACTCAAAAATTATGCCCTGAAATGAATCGCCGCAAACTGTTGGGAGGGGATACGATTTTATGCACCAATCACAGAATAATGCGAAGTAATCTGCCATTCAACGTCCAAATTTCATCTTCCGTTTGCATTCTCTGATAGGTTAATTGGTAAAATTCTTTCTTCCGATTGCTCAATCAAATACTTTAAATTCATTTGTCTTTAGTCACATATTCGATTTGTGAATATATGATCTATGTAGACAGATTTGATTTAGTGTTTTGAAATGCTAAATCATATCTTTCAAACGTGTGCTACGAAAGATGATTATTAATTTTGAAATAATTTACATTGGGAAAATTCTCTATGTGTACACACCGGCGATTGTATATATAAATTTTAAATATACGTTTGTGCATTCAGCACTAGAATAAAACATATACATACGTATTCAGCTTAAGATTGCATTCGATAGTGTTCCAAATCTATTGAGAGCCACTGCGTATCACATGATACGAAAGTGAAGTAGCTGTACTTGTATATAGCTCCTCTCTTACGTCAATCGGTGTAACAGTGTAAAAAATATACACACTCACATACACATACATAGTCAGATTAAAGATCATTTGGCAAGTTCGCAGGTCGCCAATCTTCGCGCGACTTCATTTCAACACCACTCTCTTCACATACTCCAGCATATTTCACGTTGTAATTGTGAACTTTTTCTTCCTTTCGTATCAATTCTTAATTTGACTCTATTCTTTATATTATTACTTGTTATCTATCGTTTACTCGCCTTTACAACATGATGACAACCAGATTCAAGGGAATAGAACTGGGACCTCCTATCGAGGTTTTTGCACTGCAAAAGGCATTCGTCGACGATATTTACGAAAAGAAAGTTAATCTTACTATAGGAGGTATGTAACTATTTTATTTCTTATAACTATTACATTTAAGACTACTTTATTTTCCCATTATTGTCTGAAAGGCAACAATGGGAAAATATTTATCTTATTTTATTTTACACAGTCTTACAGTGATGCTTGCTTTTATAAACTTAATTTTTAAAAAATTAGGATATTTTTACTATTAAATATACATATTTTAATAATATGAAGTATGAGATGTATAAGAGTTACTTTTGATTTTCATATTCTTTGTACCCTTGAGTGACTTTTCCAGAGTGATTACATAATATTTCTCATTCATCCATAAATACACACACAGACACACACACATGTGCGCGCGCGCTCATATATTTCATAACTTGATTATTTTAAGAAAATAATATATAAAAATAAATAAAAGTAAAGTCTATGTAATGCAAATGTTATAAAATGCCAGACCTTAAATCTAACAAATTAATTTTTTTATATATTTGTAATACAAGTATTATAAATAGTAATAATATTAAATAAAAAGTATTAATATTAAAAATAAATATATACATAAAAAAAATTGTTTCTTTGCACAAGAACATTTCTTGAAATTACATGTTTAAATTTATATTTCTTTTTGTAATTTAATATATTTAATTAATTTTATATTATATCAATTTATAATGAATTATTAAGAAATATAGAAATTTTTTTCAGCTTACCGTACTGATGAAGGTAAACCATGGGTGCTACCAGTTGTAAAAAAAAGTAGAAATGTCACTTGCAGCAGATGATTTACAAAATCATGAATATTTATCAGTTCTTGGCTTAGAAACATTTAACGAAGCTGCTACAACTATGTTATTAGGCATAAATTCTCCTGTTATTGCCCAAGGACGTGCTTTTGGTATTCAATCGCTTTCCGGTACTGGAGCATTACGCGTTGCTGCTGAATTTTTAAGTCGTATTCTACATTACGATACCTTTTACTACAGTAAACCTTCCTGGGGTAAGTAATTTTAAAAAATAAATATATTATTCTCTCTCTTCTCTCTTTCTCTTATTTCATCTACTGGTGAAAATTTTCATATATTTGTAAAATTATATGTACTGACAGAAAATCACAGACTGGTATTTATTAATGGAGGATTTAAAAACGCTCGTCAATACACATACTGGAATGAAAAGACTCGTAATATCGATTTAGAAGGAATGCTCCAAGATTTACGAGATGCTCCAGAAAATGCTGTAATTATTCTGCACTCATGTGCACATAATCCAACTGGATGTGATCCAACTCCAGAGCAATGGACTAAAATAGCTGATGTAATACAAGAAAAAAACCTTTTCCCATTATTTGACTGTGCATATCAGGTCAGTATCTAAATTAATATCTAAGCGAATGAATGGTATGAAGAATAAACAATGATAAGAATAACATGATCTTTTTGTAGTCATTCTGATTACACATTGATTCTTAACAGGGCTTTGCAACTGGTGATTTAGATAAAGATGCGTATGCTGTACGAATGTTTGCCGAACGTGGAATCGAATTTATTTGTACGCAAAGTTTTGCGAAAAATTTTGGATTATATAACGAAAGAGTTGGTAACATAGTTTTTGTGTTGGCCGATACAAAGGAATTGATTCAAACTAAATCACAATTAACATTAATTATCCGAGGAATGTATAGCAATCCTCCTAATCATGGAGCTCGAATTGTTGTAACTGTGCTGAACAATCCGGAGTTCTTTGAGGAATGGTATTGATTTGTAAAAATCTGTAAAAAATAATCGTATTCTTTATTATTTACTTTAATAATGCGTTTCAATATTTAGGAAGGATAATATTAAAACAATGTCCAGAAGAATTAAACAAATGAGGATAGGTTTATATCATAGATTGCTCAAATTAGATACTCCAGGTACTTGGGATCATATTATTCAGCAAATTGGAATGTTCTCATATACAGGACTCACAGGTTAGTTGTAAAAATTATATTTTCGGTTTTACAATGTAATATTTTGATAAAACTAGTTATGAAAAAATATTTTCTTCCGATTTTCTTTTAGAGAAACAAGTTCAGTATCTGAGAAATTATTATCATATTTATATGTTAAGTAGTGGACGTATAAATATGTGCGGACTCAATGAAAATAATTTGGATTATGTGGCAAATGCGATTAATGAAACGATAAAGCTGTTGCCAGAAGCACAAAACGACTGTATGTGTTAAAATAGAAATATTACAAATATAAATGAATATCATATATATCAAATATATAAATTAATTAAGCCTCAAATTCAATAAAAAATATGGCAATATTTTATATTATATATATTATATATATTTTGTATGACAAAATTCAATTTCCAATTAGTAATCAAAGAAATTATTTTCTACTAGTACTGAAATTTGTTATACGAAGTCATGCATTTTGTCTTTATCCTACTTTGAGATTAATTATTTTATATATAGTTATTATTCCTGTATAAATTTATTATCTCTGATAAATTGTCCTTCATCTTCATTTTTTCTTTACTATAAAATTTTGCAGGATAAAGTACAAAATGCTGCGAAGTACAATGATGCCAAATTTTCTATGTGTATTAATTGTCATATTGTTAAATGAAGAATTTTGTAGATATACATGTAGTTTATATTGTTAAAAGTAAAAATTATATATATATATATAATTATATATATATATATATATCTCTTAGTTTAGGAAAATTGTTATGTCATGAAAATCGTTAAATGCTCTAAAACAATGTATTTCAATCTTTTTTAATTCGCAGCTTATTAAATATTGAGTCTAAATTTGTCGAAATAGGTACATTAAATCCTGCATAATGGAGGGAATATTAAGAATAGAAATAAATATTAATAAATATTAAGATTTCAATCTTAATGAGAAACCGCTTACCCAGAATACGCGGTTTCTGATAGGTTGAAATATCTTATTACTTATTCCTATTCCTAATACTTCCTCCATTGTGCACAAGGTTTTAGGTGTACATAATTCAATGGTTAGTTTCTTTATCAAATATCGCCAGCACAATATTCAATGAAAAGTAAAGTTCTAAATTTTTTATTTTTTATTTTATTATTGTTTAAAAAATGATTTATTGTAAAGACAATCACTTTAACTAAAACGAAAAAAAAATGACATAATTTAAAGTAATTTTTATAATTTTTAAATATTTTTTTATTTCATTACTAGCTTTACTAATTTCTAAATTTTTCATCTTTTTTTTACCTTTTCTAAAATTTTCTCGGCATACTTCGAGATCCTTTGCAACACATCGATTGAAAAATCCTGCTCCAAAATAATAACTAAAAAAGTAAATACAACTCGATTAATTATTTACTATAGGGGATTATCTTCCAATGATCTTGATCTTGGTAAGGTCATGACTTCGAGTGATCTTGGACAAATTTTAGCCGTCGCTTGTTGTTCCTTAAAAAGTTATTAACAAAAAAAGGTCATCAATAAAATCTAATTTTTGGACATGACTGCGCTCTAATAAAACAAATTCCTCGCTTTAACAGCGCAAAATATTTTCTTATATAATATCTTATATAATTTTTGTGTTTTTAGAGCAAAGAATTTGTCCGAATTTCTACGCTTATATGTGGAACCTTTTACGTTAAAAAAAGCATCTAATCAGCGTATATCAAACGATTTTTGAACATGCATTTTGAACATGAATTCTGCAAGGTAATGGACGAAATGGAATTGTTTACGATCATATCGAGGTATAATTCCGCAAATATCTCTCCACAGATGTTCGATATTTTGAATATGAATGCCTGTATCTGGATAAAAAAAATGTGAATGATTCACTGTTTTATGTTGATATATTGGATCGATTTGGCCGTATACTTTCCAACAATCGATATAAATTATTGATCCAAGAACGATGTATTTCCGAGTGAGCGGTAGTAATGTTTATGCGTCACCGGATTCAATTAGTACGACAAACATTTTCTTTGTGTTGCGTGTTATTCCGCCAAAAAGCCATTGTTCTTTAACGTTCGCGATGATATTGTCAACGATCAGATTTTACCTCATTGATTTTGATAATAATTCCTTCTCCGTCAATTTGATTTTGATTGTTTGTTAACCATTGATTCATGAGCTGAAAAGCCAGATTGTTGTAATTGAATATTTATTAAAGTAGAGAATTTTTTAATAAATATACAAGTTATCTGTTTCAAAAATACTTATATTTTATATTTCAAAAACACAAGTTTCCTGCTTTAACAAACAATTGACATTGTTCTCCATTTATGTAATTTTACCAAATTATTAAATTACATGAATTATCTCTCTGCAAAAATTAATCCAATCAACTGATGTGTGTGATGATATATTTGATTCTTTTTCTAGGAATGTTTGCTTTACAAACACAAATTTTTTTGCTTTAAAATCACATTCTTTTGAACTTTTTTAGTAATAACTTTTCAAGGAACAACGAACACTAACTAAAATTTGTTCGATATCATTCAGAAGCATAATCTTAACAACATATGTTAAGGTCAAGGTCATTGGAGAATAGTATATCCTTATACTAAATAATTACCACAACTTGTTTGATATTGAAGATTTTAACAGAAATACTATATAATTTCATATAGTGATTTCATTTAAACTATAGGATAAAGATATATAGATAGCTTGTGTAGAAAAATATATGTCTAGTATCAAGAAAATATAAGAATATTTTGTGTTAAAATAGTTTTGACCTAATTTAATAATTGTATTGTCTGCGTGATAAAAGAATTTATTATATTTGATTTTATATTTAGATTTGAAGATATTTTCTTCATAACAATAATGTCAATGATACTACACATAACCACGATAGATATTTGAAAGAAACAAAAAGGAAAGTTAGATTAAATATCAACAATTTGTTTGATATTATAGAATATAAAATTAACTACATTTAGCGATACCTATTGATTCTCCAACACACAATGGGCTTCCTTGTAGAGAAGAATGTGTACACGCAAATACACATTAGAAAATACACATTATATAATATGTACTATACGTACCTTATTAACTTTTATCAAAACACAAATATATTGATAAATGTACATTGAATAGTAAGAGCAACATATAAAAAATATTACACATATATATCAAACATATGTACGATAACTAATGTGAATATATTTTTGTAGTAACTATTTCATTTAGAAATTAAGATTAATTCAATCTTAATAATCATGGAAAATTGATACATATAAGTAAAAAAAAATCAAATATATTGCCAACTATAACAATTTGCAGTAAAATTGTAAAATGTAAAACTATAAACGTTGATATTTTGTAAAAGAATAAAAAATCTGTATAAAATTATATTGGGTTGTCCGGAAAGTTCGTGCCGATTTTGAAGGAAAATTGAAACGCAGATTTAAATTTTAGTATACATTTATTAAATTTTTGCGGCACGAACTTTCCGGACAACTCAATATATACATATAACTATGTAATGAATAAATATATATATATCCATTTAATGCTCACAAACCTCGTAGAATCATTTCATCCTTGTCGTTTATCAAATGTTAAACAAGGACAAACGATGGTCGCGAGTATCGCGCATTTAAGTGGAACCCAACCATAAAGAGAGAAAAAAAGAGAGACATTAACCTATAATTGTTATCAATAAAATCTTTATGATATACCGTCGCATAAAATATATATAATGATATATATTATATATAATGATATATATTTTACTTTTACAATAAAATTCTATTATATATATATATAGAATATATTTCGATTAAATTTTTATTTTTATTTATAATACAATTTTACCGAATAAAAAATTCATTGTACAGTGATTTTATATGTTGCAGATTTGTAACAATTATAGATTAATGTATATAGTCGTATCTTAGAAAAGTTATGTATGTGTCTTTAGACGCACAAATTCATTTCTCAAATCTAGAAATAAATTAATTTTGTTGAAAAATATTTAATGCTTTATTTATCTAATACTAAATGTTACTAAATAAATTAATACCTTGTAACAAATATTAATATAATGAAATAAATTATTCGATTATACAAAGTAATGTAATATTTTATATTATTCATAAGGATTTCTTACTTAATCAGTCCACTTGGACACTTTTTTCACTAATTCCAAAGTTTCGTCTGATTTAACCATAATATGATAATCATTCCTCTTTTCATTAGCATTCATATAAAATATATATCCAGAACAACTTAACATTGCTATGATACCAAGGATCATGATGGTTTTGTTCTGCAAATGACATTTATTAATGACAATATTAGACAATGTCAATTTCAACATGTTTTATCAGTTTTTGTAATCTTACCGGCTTAACATATAACTCGAAATTAACGGCACGAAATAATGTAGTACTCCGCAATGATCGCAAGCCATCACCTGGCGTTGTTTCACGAGTATTTTTATTCATCGTGTTATCTTTCTGCTACAATATATCTTAGATGTTTACATTTGTATGTAAATAACTTAACCTATTTGAGAAGATTTAGGTCAATAGATCTCTTCTTTCTTATTCTAATATATCTATTTAATAATATTATTTCAACTTGAAAAGTGTGAGAGTATTGATTAAAACTTGTGAACTCACGGAAGAAATACATAATTAACGTTTACATACATATCAATTATTTGGCAATATTAAATAAACTGAAATAAACCGCACCCAAAATCTTATTGGTTACAAAATAATTACGGAGTAATGGCGCAGCCATGTTGCGGCGTATGTATGCACATTGATGCATATACGCGACCAGTACGCGACACGTAGAATTCCAACCAAACATTAGATACTTCGTGATAAAGCTTGACAATATACACATTATTTGCGCGTCCAAATTGAAAAATTTCTTCACGATTTTAATAATGTTTACGGGCGATGTTGTTATTTGAGAAATATTACATGATATATATGCTTGCTTTGAAAGGGGAATAAAATTAACGGTGCAAAAGAAGAGATCGAGGTAAGAAGACAGAATTCTAAATTCTTTTTAAATTTCGTCAAACGATATAACATGTAGAGTATATAAAAATAATTTGTCAAAATGTATACAATTAAAAGTCTATTTCAATTGCACTTTCCTTCGTTTTTACAATGAAATCTATTTTCACATTTTACATGGGAAAAGATGAAAGGAAGGATAATATACATTTAATATGTATTTTTCTTGCTGTTTCTTGAAGTATAATTACTAATGCTGTTTCTTTTCTGTGCTGTTATGCTATAATTTTGATGTTATTCCAAATTTGCAGGTTATTTATATTTGACTGATGAAAAATGCCAGGTTGCGCAGCTATTGGTTGTAACAATCGTAGTGAAAAAGGATATATTATGAAATGTTTTCCTCGGGATCCAATATTGAGACAAGTTTGGCAGGATCGTGTTGCTAGAGCCGATTGGGAACCATCTAACAATTCATTTCTCTGTCACGTACATTTTGAACCTCAGGAATGGGTTATTACTCAAAGTGGTAAACTCAGACTAAAAAAGAATGCTGTTCCATCTATTTTTACCGTAACGTCAACCAGGAAATCTGCCAAGAAACGCATCAAATTAGCTAATATGAAGAATGAAGACTATTACATGGTGGAATTTTTAGAAAATGATTCTGATCATTCATCCAGTCACTTGGAAGAAAAAGATTCTGATTTACAGGATATTGATAAATCATC
>NW_012130140.1:1006798-1023305 GCF_000143395.1 Atta cephalotes
TTCGGTATATACGTGCATATGTACATGCTCATGTATATCTAAATTTTTTTATATCTAAATTGAAATATATGGTTGAGTAAATTGTATATTATTACATGTTTCTCAGATGAATTAATACGACAAGTAACTATAAACTGCGCCGAACGTGGATTACTTTTATTGCGAGTACGGGACGAAATCAAAATGACATTAGCTGCGTATCAGACATTGTATCAAAGTAGTATCGCTTTCGGGATGCGTAAAGCATTGCAAGTACCTATCTTTCTAATATCATACACATTTTTTCGCGTTTATATATAAGACACGTACAGAATACTATTTTACTATTGCAGTCTATAAAATTTACTATCATAAATATACAATCGTTGATGAAAGATGTCATTTTTACAGGCCGAGCAAGGCAAAGAAGATTTGATTAATACAGCCGAGGAATTGAAAGTACAAAAAATTGAGCTGGAGAGAATAATTGTGGAATTACGACTCAAGTATGATCAATCTGAGAAAAGATCGGCTGAATTAAGGGAAGCGGAGGAAAAAAAACATATGGAGGAAGTGCAATTTCTTAAAAAAACAAATACGCAATTAAAGGTAAAAATATTTATTCGATTTTGAGATAGTACGGGAGCATTTATGTTATAGATGTTCATGTATTGCAATATCTTAAATATTTGTATTTATGTAGCTCTGTATATATATCTGTATTTTAAGCATTTTACAAAATATTTGTATTTAGATTTTTTTGTATTTTAATTATTGTCTCTTATCTAATTGTTTAGAAGAGATTAATTATAATAACATAAATATAGATGGAGAGCTACAAAAATATAAATATTTTTAAATGCATAAAATGAAATAATATAATTGCAAAACATACTTTGCAAAATGTATTTTCAATTTGATTATTCTATATAAATTTACTAAATCGTTATGAATTAAACAGTATTATTCATATTATAAAACATTATTATTACATAAATCAATGATTGTATTATATATACATAATCAATTATAATTTTTTTTTCAGACTCAATTGGAAGGTATAATAGCAGCAAAAAAGTAACTGCAGATAAAATTTTCATTTAAAATAATTCATTTAAAATAATTTACGATGTTTACAATATATATTATCCAGAGAATTACGTATGTGTAGTTCTTTTGTGCAGTTGATGAGAGAGAGATAATTAATAAACTTTAACGTAATAGTATAACCATTAAACAGGAATAAAAATATACTAGATCTCAATAAATGCACATCCTATGAATAAAATATCAACTATTTATTACAAATAGGTGCACAAATTATTTTTATTTTTACATAACCATTTTATATTTTAAAATCTTAAATTCTTGATAAAATATCTTAAAAGATACATTATTGCTTGTTACCACTCAAATTTGTAAATTTTCACAATGGTAAAGTCATAAGAAAAAATATAAAATATACACTTACAATGTAACAGTAATTACATAAAATCTTTTGTTTTCGAGCATACTACTATGCTATTCATGAGAGAAAAGGATATTTTTTCTAATTTATAAATAATAAGGAATTTGAAAGACACAGATCTATAAAAGAAAACTTAAGATTTATGCATAATTAATTTTTTTTTATTATGATTTATCTATTAATCTATTTTATTAATCTATTTTATGTTTCATATGCTTATGACATATTCAGCATTTTTTATATTCCCCTCCACAGTTTTTTAAATCTAAATAGATATAGTAATAAAGAAAAGCATAAGATGATTTTAAAATGCATAGTTAATATAATTAATAAATAATTTAATAATATTTTGTAATATTTAAAAGCATTTCAAAATCAAAATATATTTAATATCCACATTTACGCATTATTAAACTTTGATAGGCAAGAATTGTATCTTGCTATAAGTAAAAAATAACTCGTATAGATTAATATTGGATCTATGTTGTACAATTTATATGATAATGATGCACTACATTGCTGAAATAAAATTGAGGAAGAAAGACAGCGAAATAAGTAACTATATAATAAATTTGTGTGATAATTAGATATTTTAACGAAATACATGATGTATTCTTATATGAAAAAGTACTAACATTGGCACTTTTAATAATATTTCTACAACAATGATATAATTAAATGATTTTAAAAATTGCAAAAATGCATTAATAAATAGTTTCAACATGTGTCGGATAATTAAAGATAAAAATATCTCAATTAGATAGATTGTTTTAGTAAAATAAAATTTAGTTTTTTCTTTACTCGCTTATATATACTAATACACAATACACTAATTAGTGTTCTAAAGGATAGAATTTAAAATTCTAACATCTGAACATTATCAATAATACATTTTTCAAATGCTTTTCCTATATAATGAACAAACTTGCTTAATTTCATTCATTGGTCCCTCATTCTTAATCGCACTTTAAACAGCAGAAACTCGCAATTTTATTTAATTTTACTTATTTACACTCGTTGGAAAAAATTCCATGTATGTTCATATTATGTATATCCCCTATCAAATAAATATATTTTTTTAACCGTATATTTTTTGATTAACAAATGTAAAAAAATATTCGGTATAAAATAATATTCTTAAAGACAATATTAATATTACGAATACATTATAGATGATAAATTATATAAAAAAGTGTGATGTCTTAAATTTTTCACAGTCTGGCGTACATGCAAATATATTTAAAGTATTAAATATATATAGAAATAGATGTAAACTTCATTGTAATTTATATACTCAAATTATTAAATTGTATATAATAATCTACGTCTATTTTGTCCAATTTTTAGGTAATACTTCTCAATACGAATAATTTATATTAAAGTAAATCGAAATTTGATATTTTCTTATTTGACTCAAATAATATAAATTGGCTTTTTCTACATTCTTCTATTATAAATCAAAATAGCTTCGTAAAAATTATCTAATTAAAATCATATCAAATAAATAAAATATTCTACAAACACACTAAGGTAAGCAATTGGCCATCTAAAGTCTACAATTTAAATATTATTTCAGCAATAATTAATTATTGATAACTTTATACGATATCAGCAAAATTAGAGAAGTTATAGAAAGAACAATTTTAAAACATATTTCAATGAATTACAAATAACAGTATATGACAATGGACACTGTAAAAATGTTATACTGCACACAATTATAATATATAATGGTAATTATATATATATATATATATATATATATATATAATAATAATAATAAAGTAGTGTGTGTGTGTGTGTGTGTGTGTGTGTGTGTGTGTGTGTGTGTGTGTGTGTGTGTGTGTGTGTGTGTGTGTGTGTGTGTGTGTGTGTGTGTGTGTGTGTGTGTGTGTGTTTCCACATGTCATTCTCCGACAAAAAGAAATTTTCCGCGAAGGCGCATCATAGTTTACGGATACAATCTGTGGCAGGCTGATGTGATTGAGATGCGCCTATACTCAAGCTTCAACAGAGGCCACCACTACATACTCATCGATGTGTTGAGCAAGTACGCGTGGGCCAAGAGCAAAGGTGGAAGTGAGACGGCTCACACAATTAAGATCGTTCGAGAGAGAAGATATCCGAAAAATTTACAAACGATATGAGGAAAGAATTTTACAATGCGCAGAAAATCTTGAAAAAACACGATGTTAATCTATTCCACGTATTCAACGTTGAAAGAGTCATTGGTCGAACGATTCAATTGTACGTTCAAGAACGATATATGGAAGATGTTTACGCTCAATGGCAATTACAAGTGGGTCGATGAGCTGCCGTCTCGTGTCAGATTACAAGCATCGGCATGCGACCCGCTGACGTAACTCTCGCGATCGCCGAAAGACTCTTGGACACAGTGTACAGCGCGATAAAGATCGCGGTTCTGCAAAATTCAAAGTAGGCGATTCGGTACGCGTGAGCAAGTACAAGACGATTTTTGAGAAGGATTACACACCAAATTGGACCACCGAGGTATTTACAATCGTTAAGGTGCAGCATACCAATCCCACCTATTTACTCGAGGATTATCACGAAAAATCGCTGGAGCGTTTTACGATCATGAGTTGCTTGCGCTACTCATCCGAACGTGTATCTCGTGGAGAAAGTACTGCGCAGGAAGGGAGACAAGATGTATGTCACAAGTAATTGGGATTTAATAGATCGCACAATTCATGGATACATAAAAACAATGTTATTTGATAAAATTTTGATTCATATATTTTATTTCTACACATAAAAAATATATCAAGATAAATATATAAACGTATTTTTTTTTATTATCCTTTCCATCTTTGTTTTGAAATATAAATATACGATACATGAAATGAAAAATAATAGTAATATATTGTATAATAAATGATACTACATAAAACATAATAGTACACATAAATGATAAAAAATATGGGATACAATAAAATGTAAATTGAAATACTAGTAGTATATAAATGTTAAAAACATACGATATGTATTATATGAAAGTACAATAATCGTAATATTAATAATAATAAATGCTATTACATAAAAACATACTAATAATACTCGTATAAATATAAAAAAAAGTGTAAATTACACTAAATAATACATATAAATAATACATATAAATAATAGTAACATATATTACAAAGGTATCCGCCAATATCTTCACGGTAACGTCTCCATCGAGTCCGGTATGACGTATCGTTTATCGTCGTATGGACTCAGAATGATTTTCAATTCAGATATCGTGTACATCTCGTGTAATTTAGATCATATACACGATTAACGACGAATCATTTCGATCTCTTCGTTCAAACATCGCGTGTAATCATCGAACGTTATCATTCGTGCTACGACATTATTCTTTACACCTTTCGCCTTTTTACTTTCTTTTTTGCCGTTCATCTTCATCGTGTACATCTTTGCTCTCAGTCCATGAATTCGATCATTATCGCACCATTATTTTCGTCCTTCATCAAACTGGGTACTTTTTTGTTCGCGACAGGCACATTGTACGTGTTGTTGGATAATCGCTCGTGAATCTAGCGATATCGCTAGATTTCATAGTCTCGTAAACATCCTCGCATTCTATATGGTAAATGAGACTGACTGTGTCGATGTACATAAGTTTACATTTGTCACGAAACAGTGGTAACATATACTCGTGGTGAAATTCGTACAAGCAGACTTTCGATATGTCGAGTATACCCACGTAAATCGGCTTGAGCCGATTTACTTCGAGTTTGCGCAGCGATCCTACAGCGATCAAATTTCAAAAACGCTGCGGCTATGAAAATTCGGTTTCGCGATCATTGCCTCCGCGCCGTACCGTCCCATTTTGTTACTAATTTTATCGACATGATTTCGAACATGCTTCATAGTTTTACCGCGTTGTTCATTCATTTATATAAATTTTTCTCGAAATCATTTTTTGCGCGAGTTCTGAAATTTGTATTGAGTTCAATATAATCGCGGAGCCATGGAAATTGAGCGAATTGTAGCACTCGATGAATCTTTATTACGTGAAGACCATGATGAGTACATTGCTGCAAGTTTCGATAGTGAATGATGTAACGCTGCTTATCGTACAGCGTTGCTAGAAGTTTATCCTCACGTTTGCCGGGCGGCTTATCGCGCATCGGACAAAAAGAGAGATCAGTGTTGGTCGTGTAGATGCTGTGGATATTCAAGATCGATCTCGAGAATATAACCGGTAGGTGAATCCGAAGCGATCGCGCTCACGTCAAGTTCACAATGTCTTCGATCCATCGAAATTCAGTGTATGGCAATGGTTGATACTTCGCCCATATAAATTGTTAACATCATAGTACATCAAGTACGACGACGGTTTCGATGAGTTGTACGAACACATGTATTTGCTATTAATCTGTGTGTATGTGCTTGAACATTGACTAAGATGAACATGATTATATGATGTCGGTGAGTAACTCAAACTTTACGCGTGTTATTTTAATATCGTATCCCAAGTGAAATCAGGCAATGTATTATATAATAATGCGCGGGATCGAGAACGTAACTCTCGACAACTTTCACGGAAATTTTCGAAAATGTCGACCAATAACAAGACATCGGTTTTCAAGTACAAATCATTCTCCGAGCGTTCGGATGGAGAATCGCTTCCAGACGTTCGCGGCGTGAGCGTAATCGCTCTCAGACACTATCGCCTGTCAACGAACTGAAAAATAATTTGCGCGGTGGTAAGCGCGTGTCCTGCAATGTTTTGACGCAATCAACGTACTTGTATGGAAAGACAAATCTTTCTTTACAAATCAATAATTCAAATTCTTCATCCGATAGTGTTGAAAATTTGAAATGTACGATTTTTAATTTATCTCTGCTTAAAAACGACAGTTTAGTCGAAGCTTGCATTTAGAAATTTGAAAGAATCAATGAATCTTAATTTTATACAATTTTTCTGAACATTCTTTTCATTTTTATCTTTAGTGCTATCGACATGTTTAATAAACGAAATATATTTTTCTTTGGTTATCGGTAATATATTGTATCTACATGTCCATCGTACGAGGTAAGGCCTTTATTTTTAGTATTTTTTATTAGAGTTTTAGCTGAGTTGAATCATAGGCCGATAGATTTTGTGGAAGGTGAATCTGAGTTGGTTTCTGGGTTTAATGTGGAGTATTTTAGGGGAGTGTTTGTTTTAATTTTTATAGCTGAATATGGGATAATTATTTTTTTAGTTATTTAATGATAAGCAATTTCCTTAATTATAAAATGTGCGTCATAGCCCGATAAATTGTGAAATATGATCGGAATATAGAACGAATTTTTATAATTGAATGCACTGGACCGCGGTATCTACCGGTAAGATGATCGCGGACTCGCGTATCGTCCGATGCGAACGGTTTCTCGCAGATGCGCGTCGCGTTGTCGGTACATCTCCCATTGCTGTTTCAACAACGTTTCCATGGGCGGATACAATATTTTTTACGCGATGCGCTAAGTCTTGGAGTTGTCGCACGAACTATGTTATATAATCTTCATCGCGACGGAAGTGATATGATGATAATGCGTCATCATATGCATATCGCACATAATATCCTATACTAAATACTGCTGTTGATACGTGTACGCATTTTCCCCGTCGGGTTTTGTTTTCCGTAGAACGCACTCAAGTCAGCGTAGACGATGAATGAGATGCGCTCCTTATTGCAGTGGTTCTCAAATTCAAGCCACTTGTCGTCCACGCTCGGCAATCTAATCGCGCAATCGTTGATCTTCTGGCAATCCACTTCGTGCAATTGCAATTTTTCGCATGAGCTGAAGTAATGAAGGCACCTGCAAATAATAGAGAAATCATTTTTCACTATTTCTTTTTACTGTTTTTTAAATATTGTTTTTTTTATTAACTTTTCTTATTACATTTACCGATCGCCGAAAAATTTCTTGTTTTTTTTCATAGTAATTTGCGATTTTACGAGACGCGATAGATTTTTTATCCACGCAAAGTGTCTAATGCTGTCCTTGCGTGGATCTTGCATGTATAGGAGATTGACATGCTTCTCCTTCTTGTCACTAGTTAGTCGCAGAGGAAGGACTTGTTTATTCTCGATGCTGTACACATTGATCGACATCGCGTTCAACCGTTCGAATTAAAAAATTTTTTTTAAAGTCATTGAAACCTCAATGTTTGTAAGATTCAATACTGTCGTATAATGCGGATACGACGATTCCCGTTCCATATTTCAGTTGGATACAGAGCGGCGATCACCGACTACGCGAAGCACGCATTGTCCATCGTACGAACACTGATCACCGCTCGTTTCGTCGCTATTTCTCGTGGCACTTTGATATAACATCCCGCACGCTTGGGATTTAATTTGTTCATTGATAGTCAAATTCAATATACGTGACAATGCCCACCCGCTGTCACGTTCCTGGAACTCTTCGAGTGATGCTAGGGTAGGCTCGATGACATGCTGCTCGTACCACTCGCACAAATCGATATATCGGTACATCTCGCTGTTCTTTGTAATTATGCTCTTATTAGCACGTTTATCCTTCGTCGCGAATTCACCATTGAACGCGGTGTTTACTTTTACATTACCGTCTTTTTACAGCGTCTCGCACTCGCTCTAAAACTACATTGCCAGCATCTTCTAAAAACCGCCACAGCTCGATATGATTAGAGTTTATCACCGCACCTGTCAATATACGACTCTCGAATGCGGCGTCAAAGACAAGAGATCGTTCGTTGCCACTCGCGTACTCACTACTCGCGTATTCACCACCAATGTGCACGAAACGTCGCTCCAATTGCGACTTTACACCCGCGAGTCACCGCCACCGCGGATTGTCTGTGTCCAACGGCGAGGCGCGAACACTTGACACGACAAAGTTCTTTGAGCCGCTCAATGCACTCGTTACATCGTTGCAGCCACGCGAAACATTCCATCAGAGTAGCGACCTGGCCGCACTGCTTCAGCAATTCGCGTTCCACTCGCTTATGATTTTCTATGTTTTTTCACAGTCTTTAGATCACGTCGCACTCTTCCGGAGCACTTACGTGACTCGTTCACACACGTTGCAACACCGTGACATATCTAGAATGTCATAACGTTCTAACACCTTTTCATTATGTTTGTTTGCGAAAGTGCACTGTTCATACTCAAAGCATTGTTTGTCGCGTCTATTGAAAAACAGTTTTAGTGCAAGATCGCGATCACGAAACTCCATCCATATATTGTCAATAATCAGCAGTTCGACACACTTTTCATTACCCCTGGGAATCTTAATGCATATGCACCAACCTTGATTCTTATCTGCGATTTTCTTCGCCTAATAATAATCATCCTTTATTACATCCTTTATTACATTGACATTTCTATTCCACCAATGTCTCTTTTCATACTCATCGTCCTCGTAACATTTGTCTCGTAACTGTGGGTACACTTTCTGTCGCGCGAGTAAAGACCAGTCAGAAACGGGCTCTTTAATAACTATTCCATGTTTCTCATCACGTATACCTAATTCTTGATCGCGTAGGAATTGCACTGGCGATATTTGCACATCTGTGTCTCTTTTTTACGGATTACTGAGAACATACAGCACATTATCTACATTATAGTCTTCCCACATATTTTCTAGTACTGTTCACAATAGTTTTTTTCAATGTATGCAGAGTGAGCACATGTTGTACAAAGATTCTCTGCAATTCGTGCACCTGCCGTCTAGTCTATCGAAAGAACCGGTCTCATGCTTCCTGACATGATACATTCCTACATCGTTAATGTCAATTATATGAATCATGCATGTGCATACATGAGTTAAAGCACCACCCGTTGTATAATAATTGTAGATCATACAGTGCTTAGTACGAGCATTCAACATACGGATTTCTGGAGCCAACACGAATTTTTCTACATGATCGATTTCATATTCGCTCATATCACTAGCATAACCAGTCATCGAATAGCATTTCTTCGTTGGAATCTTGATTCATTATCTCTTCAAAATCTACTTCCATTTCTTCGAACACTTCGAACACTTCGTCTCTAATATTTGTGAACTATTCCGGATCTACGTTTCTATAATATCTTAAGATATATACTTATCAAATGACAATATATCTGTTGTGATTTTATATATATGTATATATATATATATATGTATATATATATATGTGTATATATATATGTATATATATATATATATATATATATATATATATGTGTGTGTGTATGTATGTATGTATGTATGTGTGTATGTGTGTAAATAAAAGATAAATTTGCGAATTATATTTATTTAAATTTAATGAAATATCACATGTTATATTCAAGCTAAAAAGAGAATTCATTTATAAATGTATATATGTATAAAACGATAAAAGACAGAAGTAAACAATAAATAATGTAAAATAATTTTAATAGTAGGGCACCTTAGTGTCTACGCACTTTTTATCAATCAGATTGTAGTAATCCATAGAGTTCTTGGCAAAACCTATGACGCCATAGGGCGATAGTCGCTCCAGCCATTCTTCATACTTATCTATGTTTAGTAGATAAGCTGTAAGTTTTTCAGCCAGTTCATCCACTGAATAAAATGAGAAAAATATGTTAACGAAGAGAAATAAAACAAAGAAAAGTTAAAAGCAAGCACAGAACGCCTATCTCGTAGATATTTTTTTCTATGCTGTATTTTTTTTATTTTAGTAGATTGAAAGAATCTTTTCTTTTTATTTTACACATAGTGCTATTATCTTTATTTATCTTTATTTTATTCATTTAAAAAGTTTTTATTTTAATTTTTAAAGTTTCTTTTTCATAAATAATTACATACTTCTATATGATTTTTTCAGTGAAAATAAAGATTATATTTCACGAGATCTTTCTAATGTTTCTCGACAATATTTATTCTAATATAGATTATTATACCTAATGTATTTTTGATCATAATGCGGTAGGGCGGCAAAGGTCCCAGGCTGGTGAGAATGTGAAGAGAATCCACACCGGGTACGTTGTACTTGTTACATCTTATCGCCGTTGATTCCAGAATTCCCACTTCCGCCTGTTTACTGGCGACCATTTCCAGTACTTCGAGCTGCGTGCTAGCATCTGATGAATTGAAAAGGTAATTGAAAAAAACTTTGCCTGTATCTACTATTCAAAAGTATTTTGATTCATTAAAAAGATATGATAGACAAAGCAAATATTTACTTTCGTTCAACAATATTTCATTTACTATTGTTATTTCTTCAAATCATTCTTTTTTGACATTTTTGATGTATCTCTATAATGAGGATCTTAACGAAATGGATGTACAACTAATAGATATACATATAGTTGATAGTTAATAATCATCAATTATATTATAGATAAAATACTTTCAACTAACCGAGTGTATTGCCAAAAAATATCACGTTTTCGCCTTTTGAATGCAAATAATTAAGGAGTAATCCAGCGGCGGAGAATTGGTGTCGTTCATTTGGAACAGCGCATCTATATCCTCGCAAATCCATGATATTCTGCAGTTAATAAATGATTGCCAGTTTTAAAATTATTTGAGAGAATATACATCTTATAATTTTTAAATAAATTTATTAAACAAATTTGTGCTACATAATGCTACATAATTATATTATATTAATTAAATTATATTAATTATAGATTAAGGAATAAGAAAAAGATAAAAAATTTTTAAATTCATTTACTTGAATATGCGGAGCACGATCCTTTGCGACGATTACATCGGCGTATATGCTGGCTAACTTGTCTTTATTTAAACGATGATCAAAAACAAAGCTTGCGGGTAAGAGTACACCGTCTTTCCATGTTTCGGCCGCGGGCAAGATAACTATAGAAATAAGTTAAAAGATAAAATTTTTATTTTTTATTAGTACTGTTTTGTATTTTTTAATAGGATGGCACTTTTCTTTCCGTCGATCGTGAACAAATAAAGTTCGTAAGCTACTGCTTTGAAATAAAAAACTATCATAGTCAAACATCACGAAGCGATGTTTAAGGATACATATTTAAAGAAACGACGTTGAAGAAAAATAATACATAATTGACCTTCAGATATGTTTATGAAATCCTTCATTTTTATTCTAGAATAGTAAAATCTTTTTTGAGAAATCTATTTAGGCATACCTATATCGGTGATTTCCGTAGCGATAGGTCGGTTGTTTCTGCACTCGTGCAACAAGACAACTGGTTTCTTCGTAACAACTTCGATCATTTCTGCGAACATTTCGAAGAGTCCAATCGGCAGTGAGGGCACTAAATGATGCGTTGCCAGGATCAAATGATGTTCTTCAAAGTTCGGTGCTGACATAGGTGGCCAGAATTTACGTGCATTAATCACGTCTCGAGCTAATTCCTTTGTTAATAAATGTTCAAGATTTTAGTTAATTCCCATCTTAATTGTATTTTATTTTAATTTTGTGAATAAAATTTATTTAAGAAATTTAATTGAATTTATTCTGGGAAAGAAAAATTATATTCATCAGAATAAGAACTATAAAACTATTATAAAATTATGTAAATGAAATTTTTTGCATAGCTATTATTGGCTGATGATTTAAATTTATGAAACAACCGAAATAAATTCTTTAAATTTATTTAACTCTATAAAGTTAATTTTTAAAATATAAATTTTATATTTTTAAAAATTTAAAATTTCAAAATAAATATTCATAAATTACATTTTTAAAATAAATTATTAAAATTTATAAAACAATATTAAGAGAGAAAATGTTAAGTTAAAACTTACAACTTTTTCGATGACGGGTATCATTACTGTTTTGCCAGTATCATCAGCTGATTTCGTAGAGTCCTCTTCAATAAAATCTTCTTCAAGTTGACTTTCTTCAAGCTTAATGAAATTTTTTAAATCGTCCTTTTCTTTCTCGTCTAACTTGTAATCATTAGCTAGAATAGAGGCTATATTGGTGGATTCATCTATAGTAGTGGACTCATCGTCTATAGGTTTTGATCTACTATGTATTAATAGTTTTTCCATTTCATCACTTGTTATGGGAATGGCCGGTATAGAACTACACTTTAAGCATGATTCTGTATTTCCATATATTTCGTCGATTTTGGTATTGCACGTTGAACATTCTTTTGACATTTCAACTTCCTCTATTTTGTTGAAAGATTCGGACGTAGTCTGGACTTCCTGAGAACTCTCGGGCATTTGGCACATTTCTGCAATGTTTGGATCTTCAAAAGTTTCACTTATAATACGGGTGACTTCGTCCACTTCGGTCTTGGGCAGTAGGCACACTTTTGCAACTTGTGAAATATCAGGAGTCTCAAGTTTGGTGGACTCTTCAGATATCTTGGGTGTTTGGCATACCTTTGCAACTTCTAGAATTTCAGGAGTCTTAATTTCGATGGATCCTTCGGACGTAGTTTTGAGCATTTCAGATATTTGAAACATTTTTTCAGCTTTTGGAATTTCAGGAGTCTCAAATTCGATGGATCCTTCGGACGTAGTCTTGGGCATTTGGAACATTCTTGTTTTTGGAATTTCAGAAGTCTCTAGCTTGGTGGATTCTTTCGATGTAATCTTGTGCATTTCTGGAACTTTACGATTTTTAGATTTGTCAGAAGTGCACGTTTCGGATGCGATCTTCGGCATTTCGCATACTTCTGGAAATTTACGATCAGCTTTGCTGGAAGTGTAAATTTTTGACGTAATGTTAGGCTTTTGGCATACTTTGGAAGTCTCAGGTTGCATAAAAGTGAATGTTTTGGACATTTGGAATTCTTCTATAGCTTCAGAATTGTCAGGCTTACTGGAGATAGACAATTCGGTCATAGTCTTGGATATTTGACATGTTTCTGTAGCTTTAGGATCCTTAAGTTTATTAGAAGTAGAGATTTTAGACGTAGTCTTGATGCTTTGCGAAGTTTCTATCTTAGGTTTTTCTGTTAATTTCTCCACTTTCTTCTTGGCATCTTCCATTAATTTCTTGAATTGCTCTTTTTTCTTTGCGTCTTTTTCTTGCTTTTCCTTCTTCAATTTCTCGTCAAATTCCCGAGATTCAGTTTTCTTCTCGCTCATTTTCGTGAACACCGAAGAAGCACCGACACCAGAATCCCGAAAACAAAAAGACGATGCGAGAAACAACGGCAGATTCTCCTACAAGACACGTTTCAAATTGATCGCAAAGCAGTTTTAAACTGTCGATCGGCGGAGAGGTCGAGTTCGATTATGATTCTTCAAGATGGATATGTGTATGTCACTGTTTATCGTCAGTCGTTGGTCGCATGACAACTGCGTGTATCACGGGAATGACGATACTGCTCCACTGTGTAAGCGATACCGGTCTTGCTTGAGGTCGCGATAGGTCTGCAAATTTTATTTTCCTCTTCTTTTCTTCTCAACAATATTCTCTCCCACTTACAGTACAGTTTATTAAACACACATTTATAATAATATATAAGATGCCCCCGAAGTGCCCGACTTTCAACGATATCTAAAGGTCAAAGTCAGAAAGAGAGAATTTAATTTAAATTGTGTCTGTAAAAAGATATGAAATATATCGTTCCTCTCGGCAAACAAATAATTCAAAAATTATATGTATCAATTAAGAAAATATAATTAAGTAAATAAGGAAAGTTAACTTGCACGATTATCGTCCTTTACTTATTATTAGCGTCTTTTGTTCCCTATTGAATTTTGGTTCCATTTTATTATTAAGAGCCATTCACGCAAAAAATATTTTGCTGCTCCAACTAGAATTATAGCTGCTTTTTGTATCTGATTATATATCATCATAAGAAAATTATGTATCATATGCATAGAATTTATAGTACAAATCTAAATTCTCTGTCTATGATCGGATATAATACATATCCAATATTGCAGTACTTGCTATAAATTTATCTATTTTTAGCTATTTTTCGTATTTAGATAATTTTCATTATAACTGCAAGATCACTTTTTTGAGTGTTACACAAACATCGCCGTAATTTCTTATGTCATCTTATGTCATTATATATCATAAGACATATAATGTAACACACAGAAAAGAATATAATAAGGAATGATAAGCAGCTTATACATACAGTGAGTGCAAAAAATATTTGTACAGAGAAAATATATTTTAAAAAACTTTATTTTTAAAAAGTAAATTATCAAGCAAGAAATGAGTCATCGAATCGATATCGATATGATTCAATACCAATTTGACGTCGATTTTAATTGACGGTTATTTCTTGTTGGATAATTAACAATTTATTTATAAAAAATAAAATAGACTATAATGTTTCTTAAAATTATATATGCCAAAAAGATGTGTATTAATTGTAGAAAATATAGCATCTAAAAAAAAGCGAAAATTAAAAATTGTATTGTTGCTCAAAAGATATTCGTACAGTAGAGAAATTTAGCTTCTAAAATCAAGAATACATTTGTTTATGTTAGAATAGAATATATTCATTATATAAAATTGCTAATATTTATTTTCTAAAACTAAGACTTTTTTTATAAAAAATTTCCATGTACGAATATATTTTGTTTTCATTGTACATATTTCTTTGTATATATTTCGTTGCTTAATAAGGACGTATAACCCTTCCATGCACAGTAGAAGAATTTATCTTTACTTTATTTAACTTTACTTTATTCGTGAAAAATATTGCCTACGAAAATACTAGGGAAAATACTAGAAAAATCTATAATATACATGAAGAATATTAAAATATTTTTTTCATTTTCGTGTGCGATATTTTTAAGAATGGAGTCTCTGCAATTCTTTAGGAAAGAGTATTTGAACCCAAATTTGGCTGTTCTAAATACGGTAATACCACTATTTATATATGCACACTCTCTAAAACTTTTAAAGTTGAATGATCACTCTGAAAAGTAAAATCTCACTTTTAAAGATTGAAACTGAGTCACTCCTTTTCAAGATTGACTCAATTTTCATTCTTTAAAGTGAGATTCTACTTCAAAGAATTTAGAGGATAGGAAAGTGCATTTGGATCTTTTTATCTGTTCCAGTATGTTACACTTCTTTTACATCAAAGATCTATTTTTTGATTGAACTAATATACACTTTTGGAATTAGTATACACTTTTGAAACTTAAAGTGAGATAGATATGTTTAAATTTGACGAAAGCGAGAAAGAGAATTCTAGTGCAGTTTAGTGCAGGAATAAAAAATCTTATGTCACACATTAATGTCATACTTGTTTTTTACATCATAATGATTGGTTCTACTTATCATTTTGTCTCATCATTTTGTTTCATTTTTTATAATAAATCTATTTTATACAATATTTGGAGATTTGCTTCTTCTTTTGTGTACGTTTCCATTAAAAATAATTCCTCCCTTGGTAAAAAATTGCATTGATCTCAAATCGTGTCGAGTTGAGATTTTGACAGTCGTTTAACGAGTCCTGCAAACGGACGAAAGTCCCACCGACCTTGTCTAACATGTTTATGGCCGATGAAGACTTCATCCGGACGCATCGCTCGCTTTTGATGATCGTCATCGAATGACACGACCCGACGATATCGAATTTCTTCTGGAAATCTTTCGCTGTTGTCATAGGTCAATTTTTAATCCGAGAAATCGCAGTTTTGTCTTTGAATATAATCTTAAGTCGGCATTGAATTTCCAATTCAATAGAATTCAGTAGTCAAAGAATTATGAAAGTTTAAGATAAGATTAATCTATAACAAGAAAAAAATAAATAACAAGAAAATTAACGATACATAACTAATACAATTAAATGAGAAGAGCTTTAGTCGGTCAAAGACCTTCGATCGAATCAGCCTAGATAAAGTTAAGGCATGAGACATCTTTAAGATATCTTTTAGACGTCAAAGACGTCTTATGTCTCCAATTTTGATACAATTTTGTGTTGTCTGAGACGCTGTTCTTGTTTAATTAAAATTATAATCAATGTTAAGCTTTACATTAATTAAATCAAATTAATTCATATTAAAATAAATTCAGATGTATTAAAAAATATATCCAGAAAGAATTATTGTTTGTGAAATAAGAAAATCTTTTCCAAATTTAATTATTACTACTCTCTCTCTCTCTCT
>NW_012130141.1:0-9308 GCF_000143395.1 Atta cephalotes
ACCAGCTCGGCGTAGTGTATTATGAACCGTTAAAACCGATTGAAAGCAATCACAGGCGATTGGTATCGAACGCAATTGATGCATTTGAGCCGAGCATTGAAAGACAAACGGCCGCAATAGAACGAGAGACACGATAAGTGATTTTACAGCATGACAATGCTCGACCCCATGTTGCGAAAGTCAAAACATACTTGGAAACGTTGAAATGGGAAGTCCTACCCCACCCGCCGTATTCTCCAGACGTTGTTCCCTCTGACTATCACTTGTTTCGATCAATGGCACACGGCCTGACTGACCAGCACTTCCGGTTTTATGAAGAAGTAAAAAATTGGATCGATTCGTGGATAGCCTCAAAAGATGACCAGTTTTTTCGACACGGGATTCGTACGCTACCCGAAAGATGGGAGAAAGTAATGGCCAGCGATGGACAATATTTTTTGAATCATAAATGTATAACCAGTTTTTTACAATAAAGCCTCGAATTTCGGACAAAAAACGGCGGAAGCAAAATTGTACACCTAATAACACATTAACTTTTTCAATTTCCGGTTGGACGGCGTATTGGCTGTACAGTCGCTGGAATCGAAGAGCTTAATGTTCCGCGAAATTAAATTCGGAAAACTACTCAGTGCGATTTTTCGCGGTCGTTTTTCAATTTTAACCTTTTCAGGAATTAATAATCCTTTGTCTTAATTACAATGAGAGGCACATATGTGTTCTCACCATCTATTCATTATTAAATAAGATGAATTGGAGCACAAGAGAGAAGAAAAGAGAAGGGGGAGAGGGAATATTAGGTATGGGATAGATAATATTAGGTATGGGAAAAAGTTCGTGGCGTTTTTCCCATTAGATGGCATTAAAAAAACGCCACGAACTTTTTCCCACATCTAATATTTTATAATATTCTTACTCTCAGAATATTACTTCTGAATATATGTATTTTTTATTTATTCTTTACAAAAGAAACGAATCAAATATACACATATTTAATTGCTTTCTTGCAATAATATTAAAATATATATATCTTTTAATATCGTTATAAAAAGTTTCTTTAATGCAATGTAATTCGCAATTGCAGTTATGAATTGCATATATAAATCCGTGCGAAGTTTTCATTGATTTGATTGATCGATGAATCTAACAGTTTCGCGATGAAAAATAGACACTCGTGCTTCATTATAGAACTATGTTGAACATGATATCGAATTTTCGCATGGAAGATTAGCACACAATTGGAATTTATAATTGATAGACATCCTGCAAACTAATTATACGAGAATTTAATAACACGCTTATATTTTACAAATTTATAGACATTTATGAATCGATTTTCATTTAACTGATTGATGTATATTACAAAAATTATTTATTTTTATAAAATTTCAATCAATTTATTAACGAAGTGATGAAAAATGGAATAAATGAATATTTTTTGAAAGTATAAACAACAAACAGTCCATATTCTTCTATCTTTTTTGAAGTAGTTTTATATATTCATATTTATATTTAATATATATAATACATTTTTATATTATGCGTATTTATTTATATATGTTTTTATTTATATACGTTTTTATATTATACGTATTTATATATACGTATTTATATTTAACTGTGTAAAATCAAAAAAATTATTTGATTATATTTCCGATTTGTATATTTTTGAATCATCGATTACCTATCACGAAATCGCGAACGGGACTTGGCGGAATAAAGCCATTCAGACAATGAATTTCGCAGTTTCGGACCGCGCTTATTTTCGGAGCTAACGGCCGAAGGAACTTCCGCTTTATATCTTCTTGTCGGCTTTAAATTATTATTCTTGTCGGAACATTCCGAGTACGGGAGGAGGACTTTTGTGAATTTTTTTCTCTTTCCCGCAGTACATTTGTGTGCAGCTTAAATGCGGCTCTCCGCGGGAAATAGAATAGCAATAGGCTTTCTTTTTTCTTTCTTCTCTCTTTTTTTTTAGATCCGACCTATTTTAACATACTACTATGTGCGAATTTCGACAAAGAAAAAGAATAAGTAGAGGCGATCTGAACGTGAATAAATAAAAGTTTCACAAACGAAGTTTTATTGAGCTCTTTTTTTTTTGCATACCACTTCTTTTTTTTTCTTTTCCTTTTTCTTTCATCTTTCTTGTATACTTCGCATTTTCGCTGTTCTGATTTAATTCTTTGCTTACCATCGCCGTTTATAATTTTTATCTGCTAAAGAAACCTTTTTCTCATTTTCTTGAATAAAATGTTGAATGCACAATAAAACATTGCAGATCCTCGACAGTCTCGAAACTTTTGTCTGTATACGAAGTTGTTAAAAATAAATGAATAGAACGCGCAACTTTCTTTTCTAACTTGTTAATAATTATATCTTTTATATTTTATTTTAGATCTTGATGGTATGTTGCATACATATATCAGTTCTGTGAGTCAGTTCAGCTTATTTAATTCGCTATTATACATCCGGTTTGGCGTTCACCGTCAATTAAATTCTCATTTGATTTACTCTCGTTTCCTCGCTCTCTCGTTCTGTTTCCTTGTTTGTCACTTCGCGGTGAGAACGTTTACTGTCGCAATTGCGTACACGATGACAATGTATTGAAAGTTATGCGCTTATCGAGATTACAATACTCGCTAAGCGTACATTCACGTGCACATGTATTTTAATCAGATCGCATGTATTTCAATAAATTAAGGACACAAAAACGAAAACTCAATAATAATATCTCTTAGGCTCAGTTTCACAACTCACGATTAACTCTTAATCGAGGTTCAACTTAATATTATCTCTTTCCAATTCTAGAATTGGAAAGAGATGAGAAATAACTTGAATCTCGATTAAGAGTTAACCGTGAGTTGTGAAACTGAGCCTTAATGATACCGTGATCGATGTACTATCTCATAAAATGATAAAAATTTTACGAAAGACTGACAGGATAAATATCCTTCATCCGACGTTTTCAAATGCAAAAATTGATCCCGAACTCATTTCAAGACATGATTTGCATCTGCCGAGGCCCGCATTCTGTTGGAATGCAGACGATAGCGCGAACACTTTCACGTATATCGGAGGCTTTCTATAATCTTGCGTAATAGGTCCACAACATGCGTGCAAGTGCGCATGATGCACGGTCGGCCGATGCATAATTGCACGCCGAACATTACGTCGCTTTCTTGACGGTCAGCTGTTTAACTGAGCGATTTCTTTCTAGTTCCGTCAGATAATAATCTAGTGAATGTTTAGATAATGTTTAAAATTGTAGTAAAAAATATTTTTTTTTCATCGTCTTGTTTGCCCTATGCAACAAACTGTAAATGTTATCTTGGACTTGTGTAACGAACAACGAATATTGTATAAAAAAGCATTTATCGTTTATTCGAAGCATTCATCGGGAACGTTTATTAAAATGTTAGAGACCGCACATAACAGTATAACTCGTGTAGCTCGTATAGTTCGTGAATGCAATATACGATATACAGCGTTATTTGGAGCGATTTTTGAAGAATTACATGCTGAGAGTTGTGACGTACTGCAATCAAAAGGATTATTTATGACCATATGACCCATACGTTTCCTTCTCAGTAAACTGGATTTCCAGCAATCTTGTGATTCGGGTCGCAATATATTATTGTGATTTCTCTATATTGTGTATCGCAAATTGTGTATTTAATCACTTATATTTTCATTATATTTCGCTTCAATATTTTATCATTGGAAGATCGCACTAAAGTTTTTTATATTTTTACTTTTATATTAAACTCGTGTTTGCCAGAATGAATTTTTATTATAAAAGCTTTATCTATTTTAATTAAATGAAGGGAAATTGAAATTATCGTTTAACGTATTATATTATTTTATAAAATATTTCATTCTTGGTTAACGTTATATTAATGCTGTAATTATTTAATGAAATTTTATGACTTACACGCCGACATTATGGATTAGAGAGAGATGAAGCAACCATCGATTTAGTGATAATTTAAAGCCGTAATAACTTAAAGCGCATGTCGCGTCGCTGAGGGGAGTCTTGTTTATCACGTTTGATTTATCCGCGTTGTCTCAAGCCGCACTTAGGAAACTACACGGCATTTTTCATTTCGTTTCTCGTCGGTAAAAATCCCTCGTAGATATTTCACCGTTCAATAATAAATGCGAGCCGACATTCGTCGTTTTTAAACGTGCGACTAATATTTCCGTAATGAATCAGCGCAGTTCGATTTATTTGCAAATCCGAGAAATTCAGTGCACTTTTATTTATACGATTCAGACTGCTCGTAATTCATTTCGAAATGAATAAAAAAAAACATTATTTGAAAACCGCGTGTGTTACTTTTCGTGATCAAATTTTGCGAAAACTAGTCTTTCCACGCGGATTAACTTTTTAGGACAGACCGTATGACTCGCTAAATTGGGCCATTAGATTGTAACTCTCCTTGGAAATTGAACCGTGCAATTTCTCGACAACATGCGGACAATCTTGCGTCGTCAGGCTCGTTAACTTCATCGTTATTATGCATTATGCGCAAGGACACAAACACGGTTGTTCTGCAATAATGGTAAATAGCTACAACTAGAGCAAATCGGGGCTCAAACGATGCCCCATGTATGTTGAAACTTTCATCAGCGATGTAATCTTCTTAATCATAATATCTTGTATGTTAATAATCGGTGATGTTGAAAACTGACCAAGTTACTTTCGTTGAATCTCACTATCGTACTTACATAAATTAAATGAGACATAATCTAGTTTTATCCTAATTTGTTTCACAAAAACATGTAAATATAACGTTGAATTATATTGTCTGAGTTTATTTTTATAAAAGGATCGTCCATCTGAATTCTTGAATAATGAATTTCGTGCAACATATGCAACATTTTTTAATTTCTTCGAATTCTGCGGCCGACATTCTTGCGCCAGTAAGAAGTAAATACCGTTGTTGCAACACCGATTGATGTAATATTGCAACGTGGACCGACGCAGAAAATTGACTACCCGGAATTACTTGCATCTCACGCCATTTTTTTTTGTCACTGCTCTCGGCAACATATGCATACGCATTCGGCAATCGACGTTCAATCGGATGCTTTATAATCTATTACGAATTATGTAATAAGCGTGTCCCAATAGGTAGATGATTAAGGTTTTAATCGTTAAGAAAAATTTCTGCTTTCCTGTATCATGCATTTAATCGGTGACTCACAATTAGCTGCGTAATGCTAATGGTTATTTAAACAGTACCACTTTCCTTACGCAATGAATAATAATACTACATGTCCGTAATATTGTAATATCGCATAATAATTCTGTATCGGTCGATAGTCTAACGATTATAAATATAACATATGTTTCAGAAGTAATTTACCATCACATATACCATATGATTTCATAAGAGAAACTTAGCGTAATCTGGCATCAATTTATATTTGTATACTTGAGTATTATCTTCTTACTCCTTAATTTTTAAGATTAATCGTATATAATAATAATTTCTGGTGTTTTATTACACTTGTAATTTCATGTCGGTAAAATGATGGATAAAAACAGATACTTATGAATGAACATTAATAACATTATATGTGAATGTGATCAATAATCGCTTCGACTGACAACGTTTCATTTACATGCATGCATATGAAAAAGATGCGGTTAAGATAATCACGTTGAATCAATGAAATATGCATTTCTTCAAAATGCAATTTGAACATGGAGACATAAAGCATGGAGATCGCATGACCGAGATCGCGTGCAATTTATTACGCGATACATAAGATCACGATACATAAGACACGAATGTCTTGTTCTTATTAGGCGCAGTGAGTTTTCAGCTGACCGGGAGTTATGCAATTTACATAACATTTATGGCAACAGTCAGTATGTATTACGATAATGAATTCCGCAAGGGATACAGAGACGGGAGTTAGAAAAGACTAATATATGGTGACACGTTAGCAGTTGCATCGTCAAGTCTATGCAATGAACACTTGCTCAATTTGACATCCATGATACCCCAGCTGTTTGCATTTGTCTTGTTTGTTGAACACTACTAGATCGCACGAGTGTCATTACGCAACGATTGACGTTCGTATGTACGTTGTAATTCTCTCCTTTCGATAGATGAGCGACGCGAGTGAAACGTAAGCGCGAAAGTATGCTAAACAACGTTTGGCACTGATTTCAAATAGTTGCTCGCCAATTTTTCTTCGAGCAGGCGTAAATTAGAAAACTTGGCGTAAAAGGAAAGAAAGGAATGAAGCCTCTTCAAGTTCTCTCTGTCCTGCGTTCTTTTAGCGCATGTTCGTGCGATACATACAATATGATGATGTAAACTTTGCTCTCTCGGATTTTGTTCCCAATTGGGAAATACATGTACTAAGGATGTTCAGCAAAGATGTATCGAAGTTACCTAACAGATAAACTAAGTTAAATAGAAAGTATTCGCTTTCATAAATAATAGATTCTTGATTAAGTTTCCAAGATTCTGTTTATTTACTTTACTCTAAGCTCTGTGCGAAACGTGTATACCAGTAATTCGTATGAACTAAGCTTTTCATCTTGTAAATACGTAATCGTTGACCTAAATACATGACTTGAAATACATGGCAATGCTACCTATCATCCGAGAACTGTCTCATAGAATTGATTCATTGCCACGGCATAATGTGTAGCGTGAGGTCGAGCAAACATATTACATATATTTGCGGGGTTATCGCTTATACTTGTGGCAATTAAGCATTCACGTATGCAACATAAATACTTCCCGCACTTTCTTTTCGCGGGTGTATCGCTTATGCGCTCATGTAACTGGTCACGTCAGATGCGCATAAATCGTATTTCACGTGCAACTATCTCGACCGCATAATAAATAATCTGGTGCGGCGATCTCGTTCGATCGAGTCAATTAAAAAACAGTAGTACTTTTCCACGCGCGGAAAAGTACAATTTTCGATCAGAAAGCGAGAAAACGAAAGAGTATTTTTGCATGAATGACGAGAGATCCGTGCCTTTCTCGGTAACGTTCCGGTTAACGAGGCCCCGAACTTCGAGTGTGTATAACCAAAGTTTGATCCGGATCTGCAATCCGTGGTCGAAATTAACCAATCCTGCAGAACTCTTGCTTTCACTCGCACGTTAGTGATATCGTACGACATAACTACTGTCGTGGATCGAACTTTCCGAATGCCCAAACTGCCAGTATACGCGGATAATAATCCTCGGTTTTTTGGTTCAACGCAGTTTCAGTTGCTTTAAGCTTTCTCTAACTTGAATTAATTTTCACTTATGCATTTAGAAGTATATAACTCGTTTACAGCTGTTTATTTTAATCCTATGAAATTCACAATCTGTTCGATTGAAAGAATTTCTGTTAACTTCATTTATATCGCTGATATAAAATATCGTAACAGCAGGATTAATTTCTTAATATATGAAAAAAATATGTAAACCACATGAAAAATATATGAAGAGAATTCTTTTCTATTGCGATGTATTACGTAAATCCAGATTTTTGAGAATGAATGAATGCTATATAGGGTTTAGGATAAAAGAAACGTTTTTAAAGGAAGTATGTAAGTATATATATTGTCACCTCATGATTCCGGCGCGCTTTAGTTCCGAGAATTATGAGAGAGCTTGTAATTAATCTTTTTAAGCTCGCCATAGGGATATGTGTATAATTACGGTACATTTTTCTTGTCTCATGCCGTGCATGAATTCGTTACTCAAAATGAAATGATCTTCTGTAGTGTGTTGTGTAATGTATGATTGCAAAATTTCTGTCTGATTATATCGCGAATTTTAAAGTTAGGAAATAATGCTCTCTTATATAAATGCGAGTTTCTCCGTATTTATTTATTATTAAAATGAATGTAAGCATAAATTTAATTATGCACTTTTTGTTTGGAAAATTGCAGGTTAATACAGAGCAACATCGATCGTGGCCATTGAAATATATTCCTACAAATTTTACAAATATATTCCTACAATTTTACAAATTTCATGCCGTAAAGCTGGGCGTATATTTTGTAATAGCCGATAAAACAACTTTGTATATGCATCGAACAAAATAATGCTTTTAAAACACACTTCATTCTTAAATATCGTTGTAAATATTATGTATCCAAGATATATCACAGCTTTTAATTGAAAAAGTTAGTTTCTTTTTAATTACACAAAATTCGTTTACTTTCAATCTTTTTTATACGCCGTACATACAGTTTAATATTGAAATTGTTCTTTCAAGTAACGATTATCAAATATAAAGCGAAATTACATTCGAATTGAAAACAAATATTTCGATCTGTAGGAAATAGATTTTTCCTGAGCACAGACTTCGGTTTTTCTACGATATCGAAGAAATATCAACTTTGATATTCAGGAATACGAAGGGGAAGAGATACCTGCGTTTACCAAAAGTGCGGCAAGTTTCATAAGTTCCATCGGAGCACTGTGTCCTAGAATGAAATTTTCCAACTTGCGCCGTTAGATAGCTCAAGCGCTTTTCGCACTTTAAATCGCATGAATAATATTTTTCTATTATCGGAGCCAATCTTACCTAGAACGCCGTGAAAGATTGTATAATAAAAACATCGTATTTAAATAATATCGTGTATAAATGATTATATTTATATATACATGTACAACAATCGGAACAATCAATTTACGAAATGGAATTAACTAACAATTACGTCACGATTGCTTCTTTCCGGTAGATAGATGTATTTTTTAACAATATTGAATTATTATGCAATGCGAAAAGTCGTATCATGAACTGACTGGTCGCGCTGAACTACGGCTTTTCGAGCAATTTATGGTTCGGTTGTAAGAGGATTTTTAGGATTACTCACGAAAGGACGTAAAATTTGGGATCTTGCCAGGCGCAGTAATTGCTGGATGGCACGGGCTTCACCGTAACAACGTGAATTTTCGGGCCGCTCGATCGATAGGTCGAATTGCCCTCGCGTTCGACTCTATCAGCACTGGCCCTTAGCATCGAGGTCAGGGATGTGCGATCGCATGTACCTGGCAAGCAGAGACCCAAAAATACCTGACGTGTCTGGAAAGAAAATGAATGATTTCGTTAGAGAAGAGTATTTTCTATCCTTTGACGAAAATTATTTCATTAGTAAATGAATCTTGCAGGATAGAAGACCTCTCTTCCATTTTGATGTCTTTATATAGGCACTATGGCAAAAAATGCTAACCACTTAAAAAAAAGATGTTGGTCGATTTACTAAAAGGTACGCTGACCATTTATAAAAAATCTAATAGAAATACGCTTTTTGAGAAACCTCTCTCTCTCTCT
>NW_012130141.1:9742-10687 GCF_000143395.1 Atta cephalotes
CTCTCTCTCTCTCTCTCTCTCTCTCTCTCTCTCTCTCTCTCTCTCTCTCTCTCTCTCTTTCATATACGTTTTCTATAATTGCATTGCGTGTTTCATTGCACATTTTTACACAAAGGAATGAAGAATGATAGGATTTAGATTTTTCGTAAGAACATTTAAAAGGACTGGTAGTTTTTCACATCACAAAAAATTCATGTATTCTCGCAAAAATATAGTGATAGTCGAGCTCGTTCAATGTTCCAGATTATAATTTTCATTTAGTCGCGTCGACGCGCAGTAATGGAAATGAGAACGCGTGACAATGAAAAAAAACGTAGTTCAAACTTTTTCTATGTAATAATTCATTACATGCTCATGTAATAATGCACTACATGCAGTTCTATTTTTCTTCTTTTTTTTTTCTCTTACTGTCACCGTTAAGAGAGAAAGGATTCTAGCTCGGTAATGAATTTATTGAATTCATTGAATTTAAAAACTGCTCCTGGATCGAAATACGACGGATGCTTTTTCTTTTAATTAATAACTTACAATCGGCAATTGCGGATCATAGTTTGCAAATTGCGAAATCGCTTAGGCAGGAAATTCTATTCTCTTTAATTAAGTAATGATATCGTCAAACTTTACAAGGATAACAAGATTAAAGGCGAGTAATAGCGGATTTCCAGTGTTTGAAATAGCTATCGACGAACTTTAAGATTAAAATCAGCGAATAATCTTATTAGTGCAAATGCCGAAACTTACTTTTTCCTATAGGAAGTGAACTGCCCAGCTGTTACTCTGACTTAACAAAAATGCACCGATGTGCTCGATATTTTATATCACTTTCGATAAGTTCAAGATTTTCCAATATTAAAATTTACGTTTCAGTTTTTATTATTATACACATATATATATATATATATATATATATATACTNAGATGCGACGACGACACGAGGAGGTAGAG
>NW_012130141.1:10707-18264 GCF_000143395.1 Atta cephalotes
TTATNTACTCTATATATATATTACTTATAATTAATTTATTACTTATTTATTATATATATATATATATATATATATATATATATATATATATATATATATATATACATATATATATATTGGTTTTCATTATGCACACAAAAAGAATGATATTGCTCAAGCATCTAAAAATTTAACTGGATACAAATTTAGAAATATAAATTTGTTGAACTATCAAAATAATTATGTAGGATATGCTAATAGCTGGTTCCTAAAGTATCAAAAAATTTTTTACTGCATTGCTCATCATATTTTTATAATTATTTGTGATTCGACAAAATTATTTTCTGTAACTAGCTAAATTTTTTAATATTTCGGCAAAATCGTTTTTTTCGTATACAAATGATTTTGTATTTTTTATCTGTACGTAACATATTATTCTTTGGATTTCAAATTAATTATTAATAATAATTAATAAACAATATTTTAACGACGAATAAGTCTGTTGGATTATTCAATTTGATTATTTGTATTTTTACGCTTTTAATTTAAAAATAATTTTAATTAAAATTATTAACGAATATTTATAATGAAATATTTAAAAAAGAAAACAAATCACTACATTTTTATCTTCTTGATTTATAAAAGATTTTTTAAAAATTTATGATTTTAAAGAAACAATCTTATTTTTTCGGTAAAAATTTAGCAATAATCAATAAATTTGCATAAATGTTTCGGTTCACATATTCCGATTCTTTATTACATATCATTGGTTGTGTTCCGAGTTAATTTTCATCACTTTTACAAGTAAAATTAAAAATTATTAAGTATTTAATTCTTACAGATTTTTTTATATGTAATATAACATTTTTAGAACATACACATATTTAAAGTTGTGTAGTAAAAAAATAAAAAAATACAGACTATATCGTTCAGTAAAATGCTTCTAATATTTTAGAGAAAAGAAATGCACAAGTATGAATGATCCAATCGCGTGTATTAATTAAGTTCACTTATACGATTTACAATTTCAACATTTAAAATAATCAACATTTAAAATAAAATCAAATTTATAATTTTATATGCCATGTCGCATAAAATATTTGAAGAATCCGATTGCATACATGTATAAAGTATGTATTAAAATACATATATTGTATATCAAAAAACACACAACGTACAAAATTACGAATAAAATTTTTATCTTATAAAAATCTTTAACATGAATCTAAACTTCAACACGCTAATGAATCTACAAGACAAAGTACGTATGATAAGAACACATAGAGATTGCTTTCAAATGTATCGAATAAGGTAAAAATATTTTACAGAATGAAATAAACATTTTGCGAAAAAATGAACGATATAAAGGTAAAAACGCTCGGTATATGTTTGATTTGAATGGGACGAACGGCGTAGTGCGTGGCGCGAGCGTTGGCCTCACGCAAGGTCACCGCGCTATCATTCGTGCGTCGCAACGCGAGCGAGACGGTAGTGGCGCGTGCCGTTCTGCGTATCGTTATCTCCCGAAACGTGAAATATTGCACACGGAAATATTACAATTAGAGATTATCGACTGGCGCGATTGATTCATAGGTTCGTGAGATTGAAAACTCACAAGCGAGTCAAGAGCCACGCGTATGTCGAAATAGTTTTTCACTTCTTCATTTAAAAAATCGAGTCAATGAGAATTTGGAAATTGTAAATTATTTGTAACTTTTAATACATGTAATGATTTTTCATCCTTTCCTGCATACGATGAGTCGATTTGTGTTTTCGGAATAATTTTAATAACTTTAATAAGTATAAAATAATTATTAAATGATTCTCGCATATATTTTAAAATCTTTAAAAAGTATTCGTGCAGTTATGTATTGAAAAAGGGAAGGATAGAGACCATTATTTAGTCAGGTGCTTCTAAAATTTCAAAGAAAAGAAGTATGCAGGACACGAATGACTAAATTATGTATACTAACGATTAATTACAAGAAAAGTTCTCGAATTTCTAATTAATTGTTAAATCGAAAGACATTCAAACATAACAAGTAATCCTTATCTGCGCGATTAATCCGGATCTGCTGATCTGTTCAAATTTACTATACAATCGATCATATCATTTAGGTTAATGTGATTAACTCTAGCTATATACATACTGGAGTCCCAGAAACCCTCCAGTACAATTTGCTAAATTGAGATTTTTTTCGTGAGATTTTTTCTGAACTTTTCTTTTTCTTTGAACCTATTTATCTCGAAGCTTAATTCTATTGATTTTTATACATTATGGACTTATTCCTTAATCAATTCTTCGATTATTGAATTCTTGAATTAAAAACAAAAATTAATTGAAATATGTTCATTTTTACGAAAATTATAAGATAACAAATATGGAATCCCTGGAATATATACATCAAAGAAAAAAGTGTGTATAGCTAGGACTAAAAAGCTCTAAAAAATAAAAAAATTTTTACAAAAAAAGATTTTCCATTAACAAACAAAGTTATCAAGTATCACAGAAAAACAATTTTTTTAATAAAATAACTTATTAGTAAGAAAATAAATTACATTTTGAATCAAATAGAACAGACCGAACAAATCAGCAGGTTATAATTCTTATAATAAGTCTAGGTAATAAACTCTTATAATTTTAACGAGAAATATATTAATTATCAATTATATAAAAACACCAAAAATGTGAATTAAATTACTACCGGATATAAAATTTTTACAAAGTATTAAAGTCAGAACGCTAACATGTCGGTTGGCGCGTAACCTTGATTCGTTTTTTTTTTTGTATTATGTATATTGCTCGCTATTGTTTGCATAAGTTCGCCGCGTTATTATTCATATTTCGACATACGAATTGGCAGAAGAACAGTGAGACTCGTTACGTATCTCGTCGCGTTTTTAAATGTTAAATTGTAATTGCTAATTGCTGATGTAAAACCTCATTTCTTACACATTTATTAATGACAAATAACGCTCATAAATCTGCGCAAGTAATAAACTCTTAGAATTTTTGTAATGGAAATGATTGGCACGAATATTACTAGACGTAATAGCTTTTTTCGTAGCAGATAAGTATTTCACATGATAGTTTTATTTAAAGTACGAATATAAATCGAGGCTGCGTTCGATTTAGATGTTCACGCGCTGTAAAGCTTTATTCCTTTCGCATATAATAAACGATGAAGACAGAATGAAACTTACAGCACATAAGCATCTAAATCGAATATGCTAATAGAATATATATTTTTAAAAAATTGGAAAGTCGTGAAATATGTCATTTAAATAATATTTTATTTTGTTTCAGATACGAGAATGCCTTTTAAAGCGTCGTGCGATTATCGTATTTTAATAATTGGTATAGTGCTGTAGTAATTAATCGGTTTCGTGAGTGATAGTGTGTGAGTGCAACAAACAAATCTGAGAGGAGGAGGAGGAGGCTTGGGAGGCATCGAGCGCCAGCGGAGCAACCATGAGGTATATTATTAATTTATTATTATAAATTATTTGTTTTTCAAAACTTATATAATTATTTTACCAAATTTTTACTTGAAAAAAGTGAATTAATATATAAATTCAATACGTGAAATAATTACTTTCTAAAATTTTGTATATAACTTGTATATAACTTTCTTTTACATGCCCTTTAAGTTAAGAGTTCTTTGTTTTTATCGATTTTATTTTTTAAAATTAATTATTTTGATTGATATTATATGATTTGATTATTATATTTATATGTTACAGATCAACGTAGTTACGACAACTCCGCTACTACGCTTCGTATCGGTGAGTTTTAAATTATCTTTTATTTTAATATGATACAATGGATCTGTGAAAATTATATTATTATATATAAAAGATATGAATAATTAAAAATTCAAGTCGAAAGCATGAAAGTATTATCACAAATAAAGATAATATACTTCGCAGATTTATTGACTTAAAGTGATTAGAAGAGATTATAATGTTACAGTGCATAATCCCAAAATACGTAAGATCTTTTTGCTGATTTATTGTGTTTATATATAGAGCTAAAATAAAGCTCAGAATGTGCATCGTTTATTTATAACATAAAATTTTTTTATTAGAGTATTACTATTAGATAATTACGAGATATATTGTATTGTAGCATAGATATAACTATAGGAAATAAATTAAAGAAGGATAATAAAAATATTTCAGACTTATTTCTGCTAATTTTATTGAAAAAAAACGAATATTAATTATATTTTTTATAATTTATTTATATTTAACGATAATTTGATTTTATTTAAAATAAAATTCTTAGAAAGATTCAGTAAACATTTCGTCACAGACGAATTCAAAACCAAATTTTGTAAGATACTATTTAAATTATTTGTATTTGTTATTTACATAATCAAAATATTTAATATCTTATATATCTTAAATACATATAAAAGGAGAAAAAGAGATATACGTGTAATAAGAAAACAATGACTTTTATCCTTACTATTTTAATATCTTTGTCTGCTAACGCGGATTAAACGTGGATTATTTACAGTCGTAAATAATCATTATGTAACAATACGTAGCAACTAATAGTTGATGTACAATTCTAGAAATATATAGATGTACAATGTCTCATAACGATTTCGTCAGCTTACTCGGGGTACCGGTGCTTAATTAATTCTCGTACAATGTAGTTTATGTATTATACTATCGCAGTATATAAGTACGGAATGATGAAATTATCGTCGAATAGGAAATACACAAAACGCGCGTCGCGTATTGTAATAATCCGCTTCGTTGCATTCCGTTATGAATAATGATGTGGCAATGATAAGATCACAAGTATATAATTATACTTGTGATGGAAATAATTAAGAATTAATATGATTATTTGTAAATTACTTAATGCACCTTTTGTGCATGATACAAAAAAATGATATATTAACAGCATGATATATTAATCTGATTGGAAAGAAACTTGTTAATTCAATACTGTTATTTTAATACACAAGTATGTTTTATTATAATGATATTATTGAATTGCTAAGATTATTTCTAATTAGAAATCTAATCTACTATTAATATAACTTTTTTTTATTATGAATAGTTAATTATATCAAATATCAAAAATGTATATATTTATTATGATACATTTAAAAATATATATAGAAAGATAGTTCTCAAATTTATTTAAACCAATTATATACATACATAAAAATGGGAATAAAAAAAGATTCATTATTTATTATTTAAATACTTAATCTTTGTAGTTACAAAAATTTAATAATTATAATGTGGTAATAGCGTAAGCTGATTATTACTCACTGAAAAGTCGACCTCTTTCGGGAGATTTAAATAAAATCTTGCCACGTGAAATCTCAAGGAAAAAGGTGCTTGCTCCTCGATGTTCATTATAATTTTTCTGTCGGTGATATTGAGCTCCCTGCAAAGGGTGATCGAGCCCAGCCAGAAACCGTTGCCAAAGTGAAATTGCGAGGAGTAGCGGCCACTCGCGTCTGACACTGAAAAGGAAAGCCAGACGAAACGATGAAAAATAATTGTCAGTCATCGGGGCGGAACAAGCGAAATAAGCGTACCATTTTTCGTATGACATTTATCACGTGTCCCTTACAAAGGACGTGAGAAAGAAGAGATTTGTAAGATTACAAAACAGCTAGGCATGACGACAAATTTGCGGAAATATTTGTACGGATAATATGCATGGCATTTTTTCTTTGTCGGGAAAGGTATTTTCGAGATCTTTCCGGAACGATAGCTACGTCTCGGTTACGGTTGCTTCATAACTTTTTTCCCCCGTTTTTCTCTTTGAACGTCTGTCACCATCTGCATCGGGAGCGCAATAAAATTTCGTTTGTCTCAAGTTCCCCGTGGAGTTTGATTACACGGTTGTCGGTGGAAGGTTCATTGTCAGTTACGTAAAGCGACTCGTGTTGATCACGAGAGTAGAAAGTGATGTCGGGGCTCTCTGCATATGCACATGTTCGTATCAACCGATCACTACTGCGAGAACGTAATGCGCTACTCTGTTATCGCGAAAGTGATCAATTTTGTGCGATAATCTAGAAGTATTGGTATTACGCAAATAAACTCATGGGGAAATTTTAAAAGGCTATAACATAAACGGCGTTAAAATAAAGTGTACTGCATACTTTTCGTATAGACGATAATAATTTCTCCATCTCGTTCCAAGACGATGTGACTTCACAGCGAAAGTTAAAGTTGAGTTAAATTGGCAGACGTAATTCAATTTCCATCTATATTCATGATATATTGCATAGACAGAAAGAGCTATAAAGTCACTGTAGAATTGTTTTGAGACATAAAGTTATTGCTGCATTTTGGCGATGGAATTCTTAACAATGGCGTAACGCGTCTGACTGATTGATGGGTAATCTTTAAGAATAATGACTCGTTGTGGCGTGTTATGACAATCGCGAGATCAAAGCATCGAAAGAGATTGCCTAATGCAAGTCCTTTTTCCGCATAGCATTTGGAAATAATCTCCGCAACAATAAGACACGAAATTACCAATGCAACTTTTTATTGCTTGTCGCGCGGTAATTTGATAATTGCCCAAGTTTCGTTTATTCCGTCGTATATTTCGTGATTGCATTGCTTAACGCAATTATTTCCGTCGTCTCGTAAAACGGTCACTCTAACTTTTTCTGACTTAAACGTGTTTTAAAACTTTTCCATACTCGACAGACACGCATGGTGTGTGGCTGCAAAGTTGCATTTGATCGTTTCTAAAAGTAAATCACGCTCCAAAAATTTCATGTATATATATATATATATATAATTACGTAGTTTCTTTAAACATCCCATTTCTTGCATATTCAAAGGATAAGTGAGTCATTAATAGAGTCAAGGATAAAAAAATTGCTTCCGACAATTAGTGTCGCTTTCTAAGTATAATTATAAGCATGCGACTCTTGACTCGTTTAAGAACCGCTATCGCATATCCTGGACCGGCGCGACGCGGCACGAAGATGCTCCCGCCGGGTGTCGCGTGTCGCGCTGCTGCGATTGCAGTTTCACAAGTTTTGCCACGATGCGAAATAGGATGATGGTGCGGCCAATTGGCCATTGATATGTCTAACGTTATTACTGCGGATATCGATAATGCAAACGTAGCTCGTGACCGGAAATCATTGTAAATTCGCGCACCGCGAATGTGACTTTGCAGCCCATGAGCTACGCTGCAGCTGTATGCTTTCATCAGGCCGGCTACTTCAGCTTCCCAAGCCTTTCTCACTTTCTAAATCGCGGATGGACGGTCCCGATAATGATATCGTACACCACGGCGACGTTATTAGTTAATCTCGAGAAGTGACTGATTATGTCGCTTATGTAAAATAATTTGTGCAGGATGTACCCTCTCATTCTTTTAATTATCAATTATGATACGATACTTTAATTAAATTTCATTATACAGTATTAGTGTATGTGTGTGTGTGTGTATATATATATATATATATATATATATATATATATAATATATATATACAACTATAATATTATATAGTATATATGTACTATTAGTTAGTTAGTAGTCTTACTTTATTATGTACGAGTAAGAATAAAGTA
>NW_012130141.1:18284-35766 GCF_000143395.1 Atta cephalotes
AGTACTACCTCCTACTACTTTATTTAATTATTAATATATATAGTAGTACTATATTAATTAATTATATATTATATAGTAGTTAGTATGTGTGTGTGTGTGTATATATATATATATATATATATATATATATATATATAAAATTTGAATTGAATAGAAACACGTAATAATATTTTACAATACGGATATATGCATTTGAATTGCGCATTTTCATATGGCAGAAGAAATTTGCATGAAATATCGAAAGCGCTTATTCGATCGAGATTATCGAGAATATTGAAGAGCCTGAACAGTATATAATAAATATTTTTATGTGCATTTCTATATATTTATGGCTTATTCTGATGTGCTTAAATTATATATAAACACATAATATTTCAATCTATTTTTATTTGTCAGTAGCAAAAGAAATTTGTTTATAGTTTTAGTTCGTAAAGAAAATATATAAAATAATCTAATAGTAAATAAATTATCGGAAAATTTATAGCATAAAAATTAAAAGAATAGATAATGCAATATATAGAACTTATATAGAAGAAACGAAATAACATTTGTGAATGATACGGAAAATTCTCTTTAAAACAAATTTTGTCTTATAGAAACAATTGCATTCTCTTTCTCTTTTTTTTCTCACTTTCTCTTTATTTTAAACTCATAAGAAGTTCCATTCTAAATTTATATCAATAATATTTCAACGCAATTCGTTGTATGACTTCATTGTTGATTCTCTTCCGATTCTCTTGCTGAGTGTCATCTTCAAAATAGTAATGACCAAATTTCATTTCCGTAATGCTATATTCGCAGGAAGCGTATAAAGTAAAGACTCAAGAGCAGTTGTGAGTAAGATGACAGGAAGTTTACTAAATCTACGCTGTAAACTAGGTCAAAGCGCTTTGATTGCTTATACTATTAATGAGTTTTATAAAATGACATCTAAAATGATGAAATCATTTGGTAATTCATTGATAATTATACATCTAATATAAATACTTTTAAGTATTTATTTCCTAGTTCAAGAATATATTTTTGTAGAAATTGATTACGATTTTTCGTTCAAAAAATCAGATTTTGTTGCTCATACTTCTTCTATTTAGTTCAATTATTATGCATATTTCGTAATTTGCTTTCTATATTCTTTTTTTCTTTTTCTGCAATCACTTTTAAATTAATAATTCATCATTCTTGTCAAAATTTTTATCGAAAAATGAAATTATGTAATATACATAAATGTATAAAGAATCTAAATTATTTTTCAAAAATAAACTGTTAGATAAGACAAGATTTATAAAACACATATTGTTATTTATATCTTTTAATTATAGAAATTAATCAATGTGAAAACATTTCAATTTTGTGGAATCTTGAAAGGGTTTCACTAACTAAATTTTAATCAATCGGTTACTTACTTTTTGCCGCCCAGAGTTTTCCATCCCTCAGTGCACTGAGAAACCTTTCCATATCTCTTCGACATTCATCTTGAAGTTTTCCGGGCACTCTGGCCCACCTGAGAGGATCGTAAAGATCAGCGAGCCATTGTATACTGTTAGCTGTCTTTTCGAGTTTCTCCTTCATAAAATCGACGTCGAGATCTCGGTGTTCTTCTTCATTTCCGTCGAACATCTTCAAGTAATTCTTCCAGTCCAACTCTGGATTATTCTTGCTGAAAGTAATTAAAGGCGACTGTTTGCCGGATTCATTCTTTTCTGTCGCGTATTCCGTTACGTTAAAATTTGTCGTTTTAGTCTCGTTCGAAACTTTTTGCGGTTTGCTTAACTTAAGGATATTTGATTCTTTTTCCGCGATCACTTCGTAAGCGACGCATACGATCACGAAAAGGTAACTCAACGAACGTGCCATGCTTCCTCTGTTTATTATTAAAGAATCCACCTTGCAGAATTCACTCGCGCTTTGGGAAATGATCGACTAGATTTTTTTTTATTTATAAACGGAGGAGATCGAGTTCACCGATTTCCATCGTTAAGGTCTCCAGATCCCGTCATCTTAGCTTTCGATGAAATTCCTCTTAGGAAATCGTTGTAATGCTGTTGTAATGAGTGCTTACTCGACCGGATTCTCGAGCATGCCTGAAGAGATACGTGATTGCGGGAAATGCCGATTCAGTGTTCAGAATTCAGAGAATTACGCTTAATTGTGGTACTGATTTTGGCGAACAAACATTAGCAAATTTGCTACGGATTACAATGATTTAGATAGATCAGGCTTAGCATTGCATTGATTGTCATAATCAATAATGTTTACAATAGCAATATGGTATTATGATAGTTGTATTATTTGCGTGGAATATTCATAAATGTTTGATTAATAGGTACGTAACGTGTAATAAAAAAAACTTTTTCATTTTCATTAAATTCTGATGTCAAAATATATATTTATCAATCGCGATGTGTTTTTTAGTTTCACTGATTCAAGCTCTGAAAAATGATAACGCGAATTGTATGAGGATCTATTCGATTTCAGCACTTTGCGATTCGCACACGTTTTCTCACTGATTAACGAACACACGGAGGAAAATTACAAAAAATTCCTTCAGTGAGGAAAGTGCCCGCACATATGACAGACTAAGGATCACGCACTGAATGAAGTGAACAAAGTCTGCAGCAACGTTCACTCGTGAATAGGTTCCCCTTTCTCTTACGACGATGCACTTTACCGCCGTAAACGCATTTCCTTCTCCAAGTCGCGAAGAAATGTCGTGGCTTAGTTGGTTTTTCCTGCTCGTAGTGGAACTCGTGGAAGACGTATCTGATCAAGAATAGCTAATATTAACAAAATATTAATATTAATAAAATGTTTAAAAAATTAAGTACTGTTTCGCTGTTAATTTTTATTATTAATTATTATTAATTATCATGTTAATATTAATAACATAATAAGATTTAAGTATCATATTAGTCCGTTATTAATATTTATTATACTTATATTTTATAACAAAATACTTTGATGTAAGTAATTTTTTTAATTTTCAATGAAGTTTATAACGAATGCAACATTTTGTACTCATAATCACAATTTCTCGGAAGAATATATCTATATTGTCGGATATACTCCATTTCTGATTATTAATCGGCTGTTCGCGATAATGACAAAAAACTGTTCTACTCTATAATTGCAATAATGTGATGAACTATTATATTCGTCAATGTAAAGATTACTTATATAAATAATAACTTAAATTTTTCTTGCAAAAATTTTAGTTGTTCTGTACACTGCACGTGTACTGTATAACAATTATTTATAACAATTATTTATATAATGCAGACAGCATAGACAGAATAAAAAATTTTTAATACAAACCTGGTGTTCCCTAGGCACAGGTTCGTATTAGAAATGCAATAAAAACCTCGTTTTTATAAAAATCTAGACTTATACAGTGAAAATACAATATTAAAAAAAAAAGTGTATTTTAAATAAATATTTTAACAAGAGATAGTAAAATACTGCTGCGAATTCGCCTGTCTGTATTTACTGCCTCTTGTTAAAATTGTGTAATACATTATAAGTAAGACTTGAATATACTCACAACATTACATTTCATGTGTACAGTCAGCAACTAAAAGATTGCAACACTTTCTTTTCGATGGGTTTCGGAATGTCGCTAATTCACCAAGAGATTGGTTCTTATTTATAGATCTATAAGTTCAATCTAGAAGAAACCAAGTAAAAGAACTAATCGCTCAATGAATAGGCTATATATTCTGAAATCTATTACAAAAAAAAATGTTGTACATATTTCAGCTTTTACATCTTCAACAGTCAATATAAGCAATAAATTTAAATACTTAAGATCCAATGAAAATCATGTTTTTCATGAGATATATCTATACATTTCTCATGAAAACAATCAATCTTATGTCAAATTTGACATGACAACAACTCAGTTCTCTTTGTCACGCATAAGATAATTTTATTGTTAAAAATATAAAATAATTTTGAATTTTAATGTTAATACAATGTTGTGAATATATTCAAATCTTATTTATATTGCAATGCGCAATTTTAACAACGCGAATTCTCAGTAGCCTATTTTTTATTTTCTCTTGTTTTTTTATTCATTTTGAGAATTTAATTATGTACTTATTTTGTTTTACTTAATTTTTTTTAAATACAGAGTTAAAAATGCATAAAGATTAATATTTTAAAATGTAATACTAAAAGAATATATTTTATTAAATGTATATTTTAAATAGATATTTTAAAATGCAAGAAAAAAATGTACGTAAATAATTCAAAACCATGAATTTTGATTGAGAGTATTTAGTGTAATTTACATACAAGATATTTTGTTTTATGAGACAAATCTTAGTATTTTTTCACCCTAATAACATTTATAGATAACAAATTTTATTATAATTAATAGCTTGTAAAATTTATATTATTAATATTATTATTATTAAAAGTCAATTTATTTAAATTTTACACTGCAATCGTTATTCGTAAAACAGACTACATGTGCACTTTAATAGCATGTATTTTCTTATTTGGCATACAATCTTAAAATTAAAAATTACATAATCATTACGAAATGAACTACATTCGTAAACATTGCTTATAATTTATGGTGTTTATACTATCGCATAAATAAAATTTCATCGAAAGTCAAGATTTAATTTTTCATTGTAACATTAATTGTAAATTACATTATATATGCGCATAACATACATTTTCTTATGTAGCATGCAGTTTCAAAATTAGACATTACATAATCATTGTGAAATCAACTAACGCTTGCAAACATTCTTCATAATTTATAGCACATACTATTTAAATAAATAAACTATTTCAAAATAACTGTATATTAAGAAATATTTACAAAGATGTTATTATTATTTCATAGAAAAATGTATATTAAAAATTGATCCAGGAGAACTTTGCTGCTTTTATTTATAAAATGTAATTTAATAATAATTTATCATCACATATAATAGAATACCAATTTCTCTATATTAAATTAGATCAAGGATTAGTAAAAAAACAATAGTAATATAATTATTTTCATTTATCTTTTATTTGAAACGAAAGTAATTATAATTTCAATTAATGTATACGTCGGTACTCTGGAGGGAACTATAATACAGGTGTTTAATTCAGAAAATGTTAGCAAACTATTCCCATCACAAATGTAAATCAGAGGAATGGCTAATTAGTAAAAGGCTCATATGGATTTCATTTCTGAGGTATGCGATGGCTTCTAAGCCATTTACGTTACAATGCAAATAGCTATTCTCCCCCGTTAACTTATTGTATAGAGAGAATATTTGAATGGTCTAATTATACGATATGTAGTTAATTTAAAAGTGTTGTTATTAATAGTTTTTAATAATCAGTATTAATTGTTTATTTTCCGTCGCGTAGATATCTACGATGACAACGTTTTTTTGTTAAATGAATCATATATACCATATATATATAAATCAATTTCATTCAATATTGAATATTTAGTTCAGTAATAAATAATTCATTCGAAAAGCGAAGCATAATATCCGCAAATACATACACAAATACATACAGAAACTGAGAAAATGCTTTTTTAATTTTACATGGAAATCTTCAACATTCTTATCAATGATAGATTTACGTATATTATCCATCATAAGAAGATTTCTGACATCTAAAATAATAAAGTGAATAGAGGAGAGATGATTGATCTTAGTTGAGATTGGCAGCGAATAAACGATGTCGAGAAGGACTGAAACTGACGAGGCAGGTATTTTTCTAGATAGTATAGCCTGAAAAATTGTGAAAAAAGGGGTCCAAGACGAAGGGAATTTTCCTCATGAGAGGCATCTGGCTTACTCGACTGTAAACAGAAGAAATATGAGTCTTATATCTGGAAGCAAGTGTAAGTTTTTTTTTTCACTGATACAAAGATAAAGACAATGATGATAAAATGCCTCTTGTGTGTCGACACTCGGATTTTCCTCTTTGTTTAATACAGAAGTTCAAAACTTTAATCGCCACTATATTTTATTCATATCATACACACAGAATTTTCATTGTGCTATTAAAAGAGTAGAAATATACCGGAGAGGTAATATTAACTGCAAAACTCTATACTCCCTGACTCTTCATGAACTTTCTCTGTGTGCTTATACTTTTTATCTTCTCGTATTGTGGTGAGAGAATTATTGAAGATCTAAGTTTTTATCTGAGATGTAATGATCGTAAAAATCTACAACGTAAAAATATATGACTACTTTACAAATCGATTTTCGCGTAAACGTATCGTTTCTTTTAATCGTTTTTATACTAAAGTAAACAAGTTCTTGGAAAATGCATTGAGCTCACAACATTTGACAGCGCAATGCGCCAAAAGAGTCACGTATTGTTGAGAAAAACTTTTACAGGAATTATTTCGGTATGTACATACATACATACATACATACATATATATATATATGTATATATATATATATAGTCGAAAATTTACTTTATTTAATATAATACTTTTAATTTCTTTACTACATACCCTGCTGTGTTACTTAATGTTTTTCATATTTCATAAACTTGGAAAAACATTTTCTTTCGTTAAATCTTATGGAAATATCCAAATGAGAAGGAAATAATAATAATACATGAGTGTCAAGCGAATCCCGGATCTTCAGCGAAAATTGAGTAATAGAATGATCTTATGCAGCGTTTTCACTTTTATTTAATGTTTACATAAGGTCAATGCACGTAAAATTGTTACAAACAACTTTCAGCGACTCTCACCAGCCGGCCGCGAAGTCCGTCGCGTTCCCGGGTGCATCGATAGTTTTTAAAGTTTCTCCGAATTTCCCAATCTGTCCCTCTTCATCATCAGTACGCCGTTGCTCTCATCTCCCTTCCTTTCTCGGAAAAAACGTCTGGCGAGATCCGGTTGTGGCTTATGCAACCGAGCTTTCTACGTGATCGACTGCATGTTGCATGCGCGGTTCCGAACCAGTCCTTGCTGCAGGAAGCAGAAGATCGGTTTCGAATCTTTGCTCTTGTTTTCGATGCACCGCGAAAGTATTCGTATTACGTGTGCCAGCATTGAATCTTTCTCTTTCAAGTTACACCGATGCCCTCGGGATTTTACAACCAGTGGTTATCATTAAGGTCGTGGTGGCGATTTGGCACAGATTTTAATTTTATCTTTCTCTTATCGATTTACATAGATAAATGACGTCGATAACGAAAAAAGCTTGAACATTTAGAATTAAAAGATATATGTATGAACAGAATTAAATAATAACGTTGTTATTTGATCTCCTCAATAGAATTTTTAAAGAAAGAAGGGATCATATTTTCATAAAAAGGAATTTCTCCGATGTCATGTACATTTCGATGTAATGTTCCTTACAATAATAATAACATATTATATATTATATTGTAAAGGCTTGCGAAATATCACAATTTTAATTAACTGCGGATGGTCGAGAAATATATGTAGTGGGTTATCCGGAAAGTTCGTGCCGATGTTGAAAGAAAATTGAAACGCAGAAGATTTAAATTTTAGTATACATTTATTAAATTATATAGGTTAGTCGGCACGAACTTTCCGGATAATCCAATAATACGAGAAATATGAATCAAGCGGAACTTACGATATTTCGAATATGAATAGCATTTGAGAAACGATGCTATATTTAGATAAATAAGCATATTTAGTATTATTAGCATATTAGTATTATTGCAAGGTTGACAACTTTCCTTAAGAATGCTAGTCATGCCTAATTAAATCGCTTAACTATCGAAACTATTTGTTTGAAGATAAAAATTACGAAACTAATTTTTTTGTTGATTGTCATGTTGAAGATTTAAAACAATTATTTGTCCGCTATACATATACGAAATAAAAATTCTATTTCTATTTAACCAGATTTGCTGAATATTATCACAGATTTTTATGATTGCTGCATTTCAGGCAAGAGTCTAGGCCTGACGTAATCAATTTTATAGAGAAAATGTTAAAAAAAAAATCATCGTAATTATAGTGTTTTAAGCCAGTGCGAATAGAAGAGAATGTTTAGCAAATCGGTCACATGTTGGTAGAAGTGTTACGTGCTAACAATGCGGAACGCACGTGGGGTATGTTCAGCCTTCACACGCGGAAGTGAAAGTCAATATTTTGCGGGATAAGTTTTCCTCATTGATTCTCTCAAGCGCCTTCAAGATTTTCTTTTAATCGACTCGACTGAAGACCGTGTATCTGCAGTCGGTGAAGTGATTTTCATCCTAAACATTATTCCATTTGTCGATACCATGTACGCGAATTATAAAAAATTTTGCTAAACAACTAGAATGCTATTAATTAAAATTTTTTAATAATATTATTTATTATTATTAAGTTTTAAAATATTATTTATAAGCTGAAGTTAATATTAATTATTAGAAAGAAGCTTGACAATGGCCCACTTTTTATTTTCGTAATTTTCTGATTAAATAGAAATAGAATTTTTATTTTATGTTTGAAAAAATTTATTCAATTTTTCATTATCCTGTATTTTTAAATTTATCCTGTATAAAATGAATTAATTTATAAAATGGATTAATTTATAGATCCTCTATCATTTCTACCAATTTTTGCAATTTATATAAATTTGAACGTTCTTTCTTAAGCATATTTCTTGAAAATTCATTTTTTGATAAAAATTTTTGTATGCACATACAATTTTTTAGTCAATGTTGCAGTGAATTATTATCAGTAGATTACAATGATTAAATTATTTACGATATTTTATTTACAATCGCTGTTCTAAATTCATAACATTTTTTAATATACTTTTTAATATACCATTAACAAGCATTTCATATTGTCAGTTTGTTTAAACATTTTGATTTTATATATCAATATGTTACAACAATAGTTTATTATAGCTTTAAAAACATATTTTATAATTAGAATTTTGATGACATTCTTCTGCTCTTTTTACCAAATCGGTTCTCGAGTCAGGATGGCCGAGCGGTCTAAGGCGCTGCGTTCAGGTCGCAGTCCACTTCTGTGGGCGTGGGTTCGAATCCCACTTCTGACAAACTTTTTTTTATGCTACAAAGCAGTGAGAATAATAGTTGTTTTGCAACTGTTATTCGCAATGAAAAATTTCATGTTATTCATCTGCACGAATTTGTAAATTAAAAATTTTTGTTAGTTGCTTTATGTCAGTAATTAAATTTATTTAATCTGTAGGTATTTATTACCGATTAGATACATAGTTTCAATGTAGATGATTTTATATAATTTTAAATCGTGTATTATTTAAAACAATTCGTAGTTTACTTCAGTGCTTTTAGCAATGCTCAATTAATTTTACGATCGTTAGTGCGGTTACTTGTGCTGAGATCTTTATCGAATTTATCAACCATATCAAGACGTAAGAAAGAGCCAACTATAGATCGAGCCGTGGATGCAGCTCTGCCAAGTCCACCCATGGAGCTTGTACTGTTGTTGTTGCTCTTGGAAATTTTAACAGGTTTTGTTACTTCAAAAATGTTCACAGCGAATTTTAATTCGGCAACTAGTGCTTCCCACGGCGTAATCTGTACGAAAGATGATAATTAAGTTTGTTTTACAATTTAACTTATAAAAAGAAGTAAAAATTTTATATATTGTACATTAAAATTTTGAATAATTTTCTTTATTAAAAGAAACAAAATTAATTTTATTTATTTTAAATAATTTTAATAATGAACATGAAAAAGTAAAAATTTACCTTTTCTGTCACAGCAACTTTACGTATATTCCACAAAAATTCGCAAATTGCGATAAAGAATGAACCGCATAATCCATACATTAAAACAATGAATACACCTCCGACGTTTGCCAATCCTAATTCGGCTGTGTTTTCACTCTCTTCTTCATCCTTTATGCATAAATTTCCTCCTTTTTCTTTCCACCATTTATCTTTTAATTTTCCCAGTTTACCTGACTCTCCTAGCTTTAGGATCGCAGTATTAATCGCTATTCTATATGCAGAATCTGTATGGAAAAGATGCAAGAAAAATAATTTATATAAAGATAATAAAATAGAACAAATATTAGATGTATTCAAAGAAGTTATAATATTACTGCGCGGCATAGCTATGCCATAGCCTTTGTTGTCAATTAAGCCCCCGACTTTAATTAATTCGCACTTTCGCTCTAATTGATATTCAATGCTACTGGATTCCATGAAAAAGGCATATTGTCCTTTAGTCTTGATAACTCGTTCGATACCTGGAACATATACAATACAATAAAAAGTCTAAACGTTTTCTCTTGGGATTCTCACTGGATGCAGCCTTCGCATCGCACCAGTTACGTGTAAACGCTACACCAGAGTGGTGCACACCATGGTGTATACTACATCATTATTGGGCTAAAATCTTATTCCCGTTTGATTTCCATTTTCAAATTTTAAATGTCTACTGATTCTATACTATCCCTTTGACTGGTATAGCAAAATCTTACTTCGTGCATAAAATTTGCACTACACTAGCACGGAAACACAGTACACTGAATGAGTTCGCTTATCACCAGCCATGGAAATACACAATACACTGTCTGAGTGTTGCACTAGTGAGCGATAGTGCAGCCAAGAGAAAATATTATAAGAAATCGAATTTAAGAGAAAAAATTTGTTTCTTCGAATAATGTAACTCTTTTAAAAAAAAGAAGTATTGAAATTTGATCTTGGAATTGCTCACCCTCTTTATTATTTTTTGTGAATACAGTTGGCCTAGCTTCTGCCATTGCACTCCACATTCGTTTATACGTTGAATAATTTGATTTCTGCAATTGGTTATTAAATCATATTTGCATGTTATTTTTATATTGAGCTAAATATGTTGCTAAATAAGCTAACAAACTTCAAAAAAGGTTGACGTGGATCCACCCTCTTGTGCGCCATATTTAATTTTTGTCTGCTTAGCTAAATCTTCAACATTTTTAATAGGCGTATCCATCTTGTCCATTGTGAGAAAGGCAGCTAGATTCGCTGTATATGAACTGATCATAATCAAAGTGAAAAACCACCACATGCTTGCAAGCATGCGTAGAGACGGTGCTCTGTAATGAAAGTGATTTTGTTTTATATATTATTGTATAATAGTTTAAAACGTCGAAAGAGAAACCAAATCTAATTATAATAATCACAATAACATTAAAATAGACATTCAATAGATCAAATCACTCGTATTTATATACAGCATATTTGAAATATGTAAAATACAATTAAAATTATATTAGTTGGAATAATTATTAGGAATCATACTCTAACTGAAAATGACACAAAGCATACATAAATAGGAAAATAATTAATCCTTGATTGTTGCGTAGAGCTCGAGAAATCGTCGTGCATGACAATATGAAATCGTTATCGGACAAAATCAAAGGATCACGCGTTTATACGGACAACAGGAGTGTCTGAATCTCGGCAGGAAGAAATCGCAGTAGTGGCACAGTTAAAAGCGATTGTCGGCGCTTATGATTTTTAATGCGCATGCTATTGCCTGAAACGCCGCCGCCGCCAATACGTGATCTCCACGATTTGGCCGATTGGCTAATTCGGAAAGAAATCGAGGGGGATCCTGACAGCGCTGAATTCATTCGACCGGTGATCAAATCAGAATGCGGATCGTGTACGAATATATCTGTTTAAACTATGGAATATTATTACGAGTCTATCTTACGTATGTGCAAGCGTAATCGCGACTCAGGGTTTCCTTCAGACGTCGCGAATAGTCTGACCACGAGTTTATCTATCGAAAAAACTTAGTGTCGAAAGGCACCCTCAGGCGAGATCTTAGAGCAATCCACTCGAGTTCTCCTGGCGATATCGCTATCCGGATATTCGTTATAATACGTCAAATAGAAAACATTAAAGAGCGCGAGAGTGAAAGCGTTAAGTTAGCATAATGTAACCTGATAAACGTTAGTGAGAGCGATAGTGAAATCATCAATTGTACTGTAATTAATTAACGTTAATGAGATACAGAACACCAGTGGAGATATTATTAATGTTGTCTCCCTGATCTATAAGATTGATTTAAAAAATAATTTCTTTAATGTTTAAAATGTTTTTTATTAATTATAATACAATGATAAATATCATATTAGAACTTACTTGGGTAAAATATCTGAACCTTGCTGCATAAGAGAACCAATAGTCAACCAAAAGGAATTTTTTAAATTGAAGTTGTTTTCGAGTTCTTCAGGATCGGTATTGCATGGATGCGGATTGTCCCATTCATCTGGTGCCATTCTTGAGAAAGAATTAAAATTTACTTGCGAAACGCAAGTCATATTTTTCTGATCTTTACTTTACTAATTTTAATATTAATTTAAGGAAAATAATTCTTATTACATTTTTTGTCAAAATTATAAAATATTTTATCTCTGAAAAATTTTACCTTGCTTGAAAAAATATTATTATTGATACACCGAGAAAAGCAGTAGCCATGTAGAACCATACTTCCTTGCTTAAAGGTAATAAAAAAGAAAAAACATCAGGTGCCTTCTCTTCTGGTTTGCTGAATATAATGCTTATACCTAAAAACAAAGTTGAATATGCTCTATCATAAATTAATATATAATAAAATGTAATTATTGTATTATTGTTCTTAGAATTTTAAATCTCTTTCTTTTTTAAATCTCTTCTATAATTTATAATAAATAACAAATTATAACGATAGACTATTTTTGCATTTTTTATTCTTTTTGATAGTATTTATATTTGTATTTACCGAGATTCATGAATGGATGACTAAAATCTACAACAGTCTTCCTTTGATGTGTTATGGTTAAATCGCATATCGCAAGATCGGCATCCTATATATAATAACGTTTAGAAATGAATGATAAATAACAGTTTACAGAAAAGGCATACTTTTTCTTATCACGATAAATAGAGAAATTCTATAAAATTGAGAGTGATGAACAATTATCGTCGAAGTTAACCCCCCAATATTAAAAAAAAATAAAATTTCTTTAACTTATTCGATTGTTTATCGTTTACACATGTTTGCATATTTTGAATTTTCGTTTGCACACTTCTAATTAAAAAATTATTTAAAAAACAATTTTGGGGAGGCCAACTTCACACTAGCTCCCCAACTTCGAGCAACAATCGAAAAGATTTCAATCAATCGTTTGCACATTCCGAAACAATTCGATTTTTTGTTTGCACACTTGTAGTAATTGTACTTTAAAAACAATTAAAATTTTAAAAGAGATCGACTATAGAGGATAGATTCAAATTGCTCAAAATGGCATGAATCGATAGGATTTTGTTTGCACATTTCGAAACAAGTCGATTTTTCGTTTGCATATCTTTATTTAAAAAGTTATTAACAATTAAAGTTTCGAGAAGGGTCGAAAGCGGCAAATAAATTCAAATTATATCTAGTATGCTCAAAATGGCATGAATTCATTTGCATTCGTTTGTACACCTTTAAAAGTTATTAATGAAAAATTATTGAGTGCCAAATTGAGTTCACTCGACAAAAATTACATTTTCGGATAAATGCTATTGACAATCTATCGATTCATGCCATTTTGAGTACAGTAATTGCGATTTGAATCTATCTTCCACAGTCAATTTCTCTCGAAATTTTAATTGTTAATAACTTTTAAACTACAAGTGTGCAAATGAAAAATCGAATTGTTTCGAAATATGCAAACGAAAATCTATCGATTGAAACCTTTTTGATCCAATTTGTTCGAAGTTGGTGACTAGTGTGAAGTTAGCCCTCCCCCCCCAAATTGTTTTTTAAAAAATTTCTTAATTAGAAGTGTGCAAACGGAAATTCAAAATGTGCAAACGATGAGCAATTGAATGAGCTAGAAATTTTATTTTTTTTATATTTGGGGGCTAACTTCATGACGGTTGAACAATTGACGTAGATTTTAGATAAAAAATGAATTATTCGCATTTTTGAAAATACTACTATTAATTTTAAAAATACTACTATTAATATGACAGATTATTTGCTATATGTTTTTGTTTTATAAAAGAAATTGTTTTTTGTAAAAGAATTTTTTTGTTTAAAATCGATAAAATAAGGTAATAGAAATAAATTTAAAATAAACTTCCTTTGAAACATTTTACTTACCTTATCTATAATGCGTCTGATTAGACCATTCCAAGACTTTGTTTCTGGTTCATATTTGCCCTGCTTATCAGTTACGATTTCGAACTCTACTCCTTTAAAATGTAGAATTTTTGCGATTTCATTAATCAGATCGATGCAATAACCTTCATAGCGTTTTTGACCAATTAGTACTCCTCGCGTTGAACTATCGGTTACTTCCATAATGTAAGGTTCACTCTGAATCGGAGAAATTATTACATGTTTCATATCTCCAAAAATGTTTGTATAATTTAGAGTAGAAAAAGAAAGAGTGAGAGAAAGAATAGGGGAAGGAGGGGGGGAGGAGAGAGAAAATACTTATAGAAAAATTATATAATTGAGGATTAATTAACGTAGGAATACAAACTTTCAATACAGTAACCCTGAATATCTTTTCTTCTATGGATTTGTATAAATAGTGTTCTTGCTGCTTTTCAGTCAGTATCATCATATTTACACCACTCGACGGTTCCCAGAAACCCATTTCTATTATAGCTGATGGGTGAAAATTTAAAATTTTTACGTTAAAATCTTGTCGACGACCGTACTCGTCAATATTTATAATGCCCGTTATCTTTTCCATTTTTGATAACTATGTAACAAAATATTAATTTTATTATTTTTAAAATAAAAATTTATCATTTATTAAATATGAGATCACTTAAATTGTATTCGAATAATTTTATTTTAATTATTAGGGTATAGGGAAAGTTTCCGCACATTTTTACAACTTTTCTTTATTAAAATAAAATAAATGATACAATGTATGTTAGTCAAAATATTTGCTATCATTTTCTATCATCTTTGTCCTTCCCTTTCAGGCAACATACGAACACTACGTTGAAAAAATTCGTCATCTTTTGACACGATCCAATTATTCACCTATTTTCGAACATCTTCGGCATTGGAAAAGCGCTCACTAGATAACACGTGTTGCATCGATCTGAATAGACAATAATCAGAAGGGACAATGTCAGGTAGAATAAGCAGGGAGGATTTCCCATTCCAAGTCCAATAACGTTTCCTTGGACTCTTTAGCAATATGGGGCCTGGCGTTATCTAATGAGCGCTTCTCCAATGCCGAGAATGTTCGAAAATGGATGGATGATTGCGTCAAAAAATGACAAATTTTTTTCAACGTGGTATTTGTATGCTATCTGAAAGATGGTAGAAAACATTGGCAAATATTTTGATTAACATATTATACATATTATATTAACATATTATATCATTTATTTTATTTTAATAAAGGAAAATTGTTAAAAATACGCGAAAACTTTTCCTATACCCTAATATATTTGAAGATTAGTAAAATTTGTTATTATATTAATCACATTTGATAGATCTAATATGGCATTATATTAACTTTAAAGATTTTATTTTTATAATTGTATATAAAAATATAGGAAAGTATTTATCCATTGAATTATTTTCGTTATATGTACACGTATATCCTAAAATTTAAAATCAAATTACTACTATTTTTTTAGTATATAAGAAATTTAATAATACAGGAAAATCTCTTACCTCTCGCATAATGCTGGTAATATTAGGTCCTACTTGATACTTTGTAGTACTATTACAAAAAAGTGGTATAGGATCAATATATTCTTCATTATCATTTCTTGCATTTAAAGTCTCTAATGCTTTATATAATAAAAATACTGCGTCATAGAGAACTGCTGAATCCAGCTACATAAAATCGCCAACAATTTAGACAATTAACTTATATCATTCCTTATTCTATTTTAAATATTTTATCTTAAATTCAATAAGAGAATAAACTTTTGATTAAATTTGGGAAATTTGGAGGGATTTATTAATATTTTAGATCGATTGCGTTGAAAGTCCGACAATACCATATCGGCACGCAATTATCATTTCTGAAATTAATTCATTTATATGAATATATATAATAGTTCAACATTCATCGTAGTGGCGCTTCGTATTTAAAATAATGTATTTAACATAAACGGTCTTGTTTCCAATCTTATATTGTATAAACTTTTGAGATCATGTTTAATTAATATATTACACTTATTGCTGATAAAAAAATGGAGATTCTTGAATAAATACCGAATTAATTCCTTCTACATCATTCTTTCTTATGCTCAGTCCAGTGATATTGACGGTACCATTTTGCTTCTCAATAGGTAGCTTGGATGAATCCTACAATTTCAATGGAAAGATTATTTCATAAACTGTTTATGCGCTATTTTCTAGCAATGGGAAATGCACAAAAATAATATACAATATTATATATATTTTATCTTATATTCTATTTAATTTTTCTTACATATTTAATTTTAATAGTTTAATTCATAATTTTTTAAACACTAATCTTTTCACTGGAAAATATGTAATAAACATCATGTTTGAAAGTATCGTTTTGTTAACTAATATGATAATTGTTAAGTAAATAAGTATAAATATAAATAAAATAGATTATACCATATATGTTAACACAAAATGGCAATAATCTGCTAATAATCTGACTTCCTTTGCTTGGTTGAGCACACGTATGATATTTTCCGGCTTGACATCAATAATTACATTGCATGACAAAAAGCGTATCTCTTTAAGCATCGTATGATAATTTGACCCTTTGTTCAATTGTCGTACTGTGTGTAAAATTGGATTTTCTTTATCTCCTTTTAGAGTCAAAGTCTTCTGAAGACGCGACAGTCCCTCGTCAGTTTCGTAAATCGCTGCGAAATTTCGCCATTTCATTGATTCGATAACATCAGCGATTGCCTACAGTTTTGTTGATTAATAATACGTTACAAAAATAATAATTGTATTTTAATTCAACGATATCAAAATTACGATTTAATTTGCATCTTAGAATTGTAGACTACGTTCGATTTAATTAATTAGATGTATTAATAAGATTAGACCTAAAAATCATCGCGTAAACTAATATATTGAATTATTACTTGCATTGTTAAACATCTTTTTCAAATTTTGCGATTTACTATAGCGTATAAAACAAAATCGATTTTCAGTTGGGAAGCACTTTTTTATAATATAGTTTATTTATATAGCGACTGACCTGGCTGACTTTCTCATTGGCAGGGAATATATTTATGGTCATTGGCGATAGAATCTTGTTTTTTTATTTTTCTTTATTAATTCTTCGGTTTCCCGCCAAACATATTCGATGTGCGGTATATCAAATCGAGCTGCAATACTTGCAACTATACCACGAGTATACCTGCTTGTAGGTCCAAAAATAGCTGCTACTCCTTTCTCAAGAAGTTTGCAAGCTATATATATATATATATATATATATATAGAAAGTAATACATTAATATATAATAAATTAACAATATAGTAAATTGTCTATAAATATAAATATAATATANAANANNNANNNCTNTNTATNTTATTTATT
>NW_012130141.1:35786-73339 GCF_000143395.1 Atta cephalotes
TTTACTATTACTCTACTTTAAATTTTAAATTTTAATTTACTATAGTCTTTATTTAGTAATAGCGAGTTATTTAGTATAACTATTACTACACACACATACACACACACACACACACACACACACACACACACACAACGGTGTATGATTATATGTATAACTATAAAACTATTCTAAACATCTTTAATTTTCTATCTGAATCTTGGGATTGAATTAGAATAAATACATTATGAAAAAATGCATATTTATAATTATTAGAAAACAAACTTGTTAATATTATGGAATAATTGTCATCGGAATAATCGATTTCATCGCGTACTTACCAGCTACACCAGTATTAAAACTATCAGTATTAGCATCGATGTACTCAGTGATGGGAATAAGTTCGAATGCGGGTGCAAAATTTTCATTTTTTGTGTCAGAGATTGCTCTTAAGAATACAGATTGAAGATCTTCTTCGCCTTTGTGAAAGATTGCTCCTAAAAAATATATATAATTATTAATAATTAAAAAATTTATAAAAAGTTGTTAGATTAATTAATATTAATGTGTGAAATACAGTACAAAGATTGAGGAATATATACATGATTATATATTGTATAACAGACATCAGAAAAGTTTTAACATAAGAAATTTTAAAAATAAAAATGAAGTGCTTTTCAAATAAATTATTATAATATTTTTTCCAAAAGAATAAATATATTAATTATATAATAAAATTTAGCACGTAATCGTAATGATTAACTGAAGTAAAAAGATTAATATACAAAAGATTAATTAATTTTCTAATTATACCTCCAAATAATTATTATATATCTATAATATATTTACTTGAATCGCTAAATACTAGTTGGTGATGCACAAATTCACAATTTATGTTATGCGTGTCGGATCAATATTATTAAATAATAAGCATGTGAACATTGGTATTATCACGAGCAAAATTTATCATTACTGAATTTTGATTTTAAACTTATAAATATATTTGACTCTAAAATTGATAAATATATTTTTATTTCTATCATATTAAGAAAATTTTTTATGTTATAATAAATATATCTTTTTTATTTTATTTTGATTATGAATCCATGTGTTATAGCATTCTTTTAATAATGATTTATCATAAAAAAGAAGAAATCAATATTTATGGAGTCGATTATTATTTAATTTAAACATATATATGTAGTCGTCAAATAGAATATTATGTTAAATTACTGTAAAATAGATTATCATAGAGGTTTTAGTGTCTATCGATAAATGATTTTTTTTATCTGCGAAACTTCCATACATAAGCGGTATGCTTTCTAAAGTTTTCTAGAATGATCACTGCTTACCGATTTTTATTTGTCGCATCAGACCATGAATGCATGTTGCTAATACTAATAAAATTAATGTGATCGGAAACAACTGTCGTGAGTCCATTTTAGTAAAAAATTTAGTAAAAAATCTGTAAAACATAATAGTGAATTTATTTACAAGATATGAATAACTTGAGTAATTGTTAATGAATTTCTCCTTTTCTATGTGCATAATATTACATTTTATCGATATCAATAATATATAATAAAATGTATATATCAAATATAGATTTTAATTAAGATTCAATTTTTTTTCTTAAATAAAATATTTGTTATCATTTAATAATTTTATTTTTCGAGCACTTTCTAAGCTATTTAGAGAATATATGAATAATCATAATTTCTAATTAAAGTTCTTTATGATTATAAATTTTAACGGTTTAAACTATTTTGAGATCAATCGAGTTACATCGATTTTTATATCAGTAGAACTATACTATCTTATATGTATATACTAATAATTTTATTAATTTTACCTTAATATTCGCGCGTCAATCTTCTTCGGTGTTTGAATATTTTTTTGGAATCGATTAAGATCTTTATCTGAAGCAAAGAACTTTTGATAGAAACTGTTCGAAATTTCAACGAAATAGAAGAGAGAAAAACCAATGAATCAGGAAACTGTATTCGCGAAGTTTCGACTTCGATGTTATCCTACTATACACTGATCTAAATTTGGATCTGAACCACATCTTATATACGCTTGGCTTCGCGTTGTTCGTTTTGAGAACCGTGTCTGTTGATTACGTCGCAGACATTCTTCCAGTAACGATATTTTATATTTATACTTCTATGTTTAAAAAATATATTCAAATAAGTGCGTTATTAAAATTATAAATTCATATGTTCATTTAATTAAATAAATTAGTAGGGATATTTTTTGTTGTAATCTAACAAATATCGAGAGAGTCAAGTTTAAATTGTAATAAATACAAACAATCTACGTTTAATTTTTCCGTTTTTATTATTTGAACTAATTCTCTTTATTGCAAATTTGCCAATTTGTGATTAAAATATCTCTTATTTTCAAAATAAAATTAGAAAGAATACATTTTTAATCATGTAGCAAAAAATTAATGAACAAATGAAATAGTAAATTAATAAAGGCTATAAAAATTACTAATTATTTATAACATATAAAAAACTTAAGTAGTTAATGCTTTATCGCGATTGGATTATAATATCAAAGCGAGTAATGTGAAGTTTTTCCTTGCATTACATATACCGAAATAGATTAATCTTTTTTGTCGTTATTATTATTCACATATGATAGTATAAATTAAGACATATTTTCTAAACCAATAATTATTCAAAGTTAATAAATCAGAACATTATTTAACCATCGCTTCATACTAAAAAAATTTTATTTAAATACATATTAACAATACAGAATACTTTCAATTTGTATCACGCTTTATTTATAGAAATAAAAATTAATGTAATTATTTTTGTTAAATCTTAAGCATTTTTAATAAAGATCTCTTGATCTATTGAAGTCTAAATATCTACAATTGATGAATTAAATCCGATATTTGCTTGTTGGCGAATAATAGATCAATATTAAGTATCAAGCGCATGTGAACATTGTTAAAAATATTTTTCTTGCATGATTTGTGAATATATATTAATATTATCACGCAAAATTCATTACTAATGAATTTTAAATAAAAAAAAAAGTTATTTTATTATAAATATGTTTTACTTTTTTTTTATTGATATATTTTTTTATGGTGAAGCTGCTTTTTTTTTGTTTTAATTTTAAATCGATATAACATTGTTATCTAGCATTTTTTAATAACGTAATGACGCATAAAAAGGAAAATAATTAATAATTTATACATCGGTTTTTATTTAAATTTAATGTGTATGTTACAGTCGCCAAATGGAATATTAATCCTAATTGATATTCATTATGAACTTGTCTGAACTGGTAATTACAAGTCTATCGCACTTTAAATTAATATATCTTTGTTTGAAGTTAATGTAATTAATGGTTTTTTATTCAAGTGAAAATAAAAATTTGGAGAATAATATTATATAACTTAAAATTGTATAATATTGTGAAAATATTATTATTTGTTTATTTGAATATTTGTTATAAACAATTTTTCACAATGTAGTTGGAAGAAATGGGTCTTCGCAAATATTGATTTGATTTAAAATACTTTTTACATTTACGTATCAGTAGAATAGATTATCGTAGAGATTTCGGTCTTTGCTAATTTTTTCGTTAAATGATTCTTTTGAACATAAAATTTTTTCATATCATGAACTATATATGTTTTCTAAGAATTTATTAATTTTGTAAAAAAGGATCAGTCCTTACCGATTTTTATTGGTCGCATCTGACCAAAGGTACACGTTGTCACTAATAAAAGTAGTATAACCGAAAACAAACATTGTAGTGGATCTATTTTAATAAATAATATGTAAAAACGCAAGGACGAATTTATTCGAAATATATTGCGTGTTAATTATGACATAAATGATATAATACAACGGGATGTCAAATATGCGTGTGCATTTGTACATCAAGCTTCGTATATTGCAATATTCTAAATAATTGACATAAGAGAGCTAAAAATGTATAAGACATATTGATTTCAGATTTTTTTTATCGTACGTAGATAATTTCTGCTTTTTTCTCTTTGAATGACATATGTTAATTCTTCGTTTTTTTAACTTTTTTAAGTTTTAACAGTTGTTAAATGGATAACAGTTGATGATATCAGCAGCATCATTATCCAATCCACGCAGTTGTGATATTATTGTTTTAGTTTCAGTTTATAATTTTAAGTCCGACAACTTTAAACTACGCGCAGTTTACATAAATGAAAGATGCATTTAGAATTTACATTTAAAAATACTATTAGGCAAATCTCAAAATCTTATGTACCTCGATTATATTGTCATTTTCAAACTTATTTGGTAATTATTTAGAATATCTCCCCCTCCCCCCTTCCTCTCAAATCTTAATAAAAATGCATTTATGCACGACGTGTTTTCACTCAAAACGAAAGAATCTGGCAAAAAACGCTCTTGTGAATCGAGTTTTTAAGAATTACAGTTGGAGATTTTGGAGTATAAAGTCTCCAATTTTAATTCTTAAAAACTCGATTTACTAAGCCGATCGCCGCATTTTTTTTGCCAGATTCTTTCGTTTTTAGTGAAAATACGTCAAATAAGTATATTTTTATTAAGATTTGGGATGGGGCGGGAGGTTTTATTCTAAATAATTATCGTTATTTTATTTATCAAATTTTATTTTCATTTAGATTAATTCTTACAATACAGGAACTCTAAAATATATCAAGTGCTCTTTACCTGCAATATTAAAAAAAATTTTATTAATACATTCTAACAATACAGAATACTTTTAATCTGTGTCGTGCTTTACTTATAGAAATGAAAATTAATGTTATAAAATTATTTTTGTTAAATCTTAAGCATGCATGCTTTTAGCATGCTATAAGGATCTCTTGATCAACTTGATTGAAGTCTAAATATCTCCAGTTGATGAAGCAAATCTGATTTTTACTTGTTAGCGAACTACGCTTATATTAACTATTGTACAAGATGGTTAATATTTTAAAATAATATTACAGAAGAGAGGTGTACACAGAGATGATTGACACACAGTCGTTTAGCTTAGTGTTTACAAACAAACATCTATATATATATCTATTTATATATGTATGCATATTTATTTAATGCTAAATTAGTGCTTTCAATGTAGGTGTCTTTATATTATTTAAAATAATTTGTAGTTAAACTTAAATGCTTTTGGCAATAATTAATTAATTTCGTACATTTGTTTCTGTTATAGTTTTTATATGATCGTACACATTTGTTTCTGTTATGGTTTTTATCAAAATACAATCAATTTATGAAAAAGAAGCAATGATAGATCAAGCCGTAGATGCAGCTCTGTGAAGTCCATCCTCTTTGGAACTTATGTTACTGTTGCTCCTCTTGATAATTTTAACCGGTTTCCTAATTGCGAAGATATTCACGGTAAATTTCAACTCGGCAACTAGCACTTTCCACAGTGTGATCTGTATAAAAGATAATAATTATTTCTCTTTATAATATATCGTAATAATGGCGATATAGTAATTAACTTATTAAATTTAAGGTTAATACATATAGTTAAAATTCTCGTATTGTGCATTTATTTCACAATTTAATTTCTTTCTTTTCATCTAAATTAAATTGTGAAATAATTTAATTTAGATGAAAAGAAAGAAATTTTATATTGAATATTAAGTTTTTGAGAGCTTTCCTTTTCTTCGTTAAAAGAAACAAAATTAATTTACTTTATTTACAATATTTATCTCTAAATTAACAATTTCCTGAATGAACACGATAAAATGGAGATTACCTTTTCTGTCTCAGCAACTTTATGTACATTCCATAGAAATTCGCAAATTACGATAAAGAATGAAGCGCTACAACCACATATTAGAACGAAGAATACACCTCCGAGACCTGTCATCCCTAATTCGTCTACTTTAATTTCATCTTGATTGCACAAACCTCTTTCTTGCCACCATTTTTTTTTGAGATCCTCCATTACACCATTCTCGATAAGCGTTAAGATCGCATGATCAATATATATTCTGTATGGAGAATCTGCAGAAGAGATGCAGAAGAGAAATGATTTATATAAAGATAAAGAAATGGAAAAATATTGGTATTGCAGTGAAGTTATATAATATTACTGCGTGGCATAACAATGGCATAGCCTCTATTTCCGATCACGTTGCCTATTTTAATTATATCGCATTTCCGCGCCGTATAATATTCAATAGCACCACTTTCCATAAGAAAGGCATATCGTCGTTTGCTCTTGATAACTCGGTCGATTCCTGAAATATATTATAACAGAAAATTAATATATTTGAGAATTCAAAAGAAAAAAATTTGTTTTTTCGAATAATGTCTCGAATCCTTTTTAAAGAAAGATTTTTCACATAGGTGATTTAATTTTGGAAATGTGCACCTTCTTCATAACTTGATGCAAATACGCTTGGCCTAGAATTCACCATTACAGCCCACATTTGTTTGTACGTTGAGTGATTCGAATTCTATAATTGAATAATATCGAATCATATATGTAAGTTATTTTCATATTGAACTAAATATGATCATAAATAAGCTGCTAATGTACTTTGAAGAATGTTGCTGTTTCGCCACCCTCTAGTGCACCATATTTAATTTTTGTCTGTCTGGCCAGGTCCTCAATTCCTTTAATAGGTATGCCTATTTTGTCTGCAGTAAGAAAGACGGCTGTGAGATACGCTGTGTAGAAGCTGTACATGATCAAAGTAAATAACCACCATATGCTCGCAAGCATGCGCATAGATGATGTTCTACAATGAAAGTGATTTTATTTATGTTAGAAAATATTATTATTAGTTTAACTTTTGGTTAAAAAAAATAATTTCTTCAATATTTACAATATATTTACAATGTACGTTTATATGTTTATTAATTATAATGTAATGATATCATATTAGAACTTACTTGAGCAGTATGTTTGAACCTCCTTGCATAAAAGAAGAAATAGTAAAGTAAAACGAATTTTTTAAGTTAAAATTATTTTCTTCGGAATCAGCATTGCGTAGATGATGCGGATTTTTCCATTCAGATGTCATTCTTTAGAAAGAATTTAAATTTTTGAAATACAAGACACATTTTTTTAACGGTTATCTTCACTTTACTAATTTTAGTAGAGAAAAGTCGCCGATACTGACATAAGTTTCCTAAAGTGGCACTCCCTTGTTTCTCAGAAATTAACTATTGCATTTATTAATACTAATAAAATTATGATCTATTTAGCTGTTTTGAATATCAACAAAAAATCTAGTATCGAAATCAATCGATCTTAAAGATCAATCGACTTCAAATCGACTTGTGAACCCGGGAAATCTTATATACATTCACTTATGGATACTGTTTACAGATAACTTCTGTAAAAGAAAAAGAATTGGAATACATAACATTATTGCTTAGTGTTTGGTCAGTTTTAGAATCCATTTTGTCAGATGTTCATTTTTGCTTATCTTACGAAAAAAATAATTATTGCAAAATAGCAAACTATTATAAAAACTACTTATTATTATTTGATAGGAGACACTTTTTAGTTTACTTATATTTTTTAAGTTTTATTTTTAATTTTTAAGAAATATTATCTAAAAACAAAGTAGTCGGTATTGGCCTTCCTCTATTAATTTGAAAAGGATAATTTTTGTTACATTTTTATTACATTCCAAATTATGAAGTATTTTGTTTCTAAAAATCTTACCTTGCCTGAAGAAATAACATTATCGATACGAGGAAGCTAGCAATAGCCATATAGAGCCATACTTCTTTAGAGAAAGGCACTAAGACTGGGAAAAAAGGTGACGTTTGCTTCTCCGGTTTGCTAAATACAATGCTGGTACCTAATTTAAAACAAAATTGGAATACTGCCATTAATATACGTTAGTCTAAAATTTAACTATTTATTTATTTACTTATTTTTACAATATCTTAATGTTAATTTATTTTTGGGTTCCTTAGGGATATTGCGTTACCTGTGGACATGAAAGGTACACTGAAATCCACAACAGTCTTGCGATGAGATGTCATCATTAAATCGGATATAGCAAGATCGGCTTCCTGAAATTTTTAAGAAATAGATCATAAATAATAGATTACTGAAAAGTAGTGCAAACTCAAACTATTGTTTGTTATTATAGTAAGTAGGGAAATCTTGTAAAATAAAGGTAAATAATTAACGTGGATTTTAAATAAAACGTGGATTATTTCATAAAAAAAAAATATTATTATTAATTTAATTGTAATATGAAAACAATCTCAATTGATTTATATGTTTCTGTTCTATCTTTTCATAAAAAAAATTTTTTTTTACTTTAATTTGTCGCCAAAATGAGAAATAAATTAAGAACAAATTTTTCTTTCTTTAAGCAAAAGTTTCTGCAAAAAAGGAAAGTACAATTTTGTTGAAATATTAAAAAAATGTAGTTAGATGCAAATCTAAAAATAATTTTATCGGGACCATCAAAATAATTAGATATATAGTAAACTCAAGCATAACTATCAATGCTGTGAAAATATTCCAGAAATCAACTTAAGCGTTCTATAATTATTTTGACAACCTAACGAAATTATTTTTAGATTTTGTATCTAGCAAAATTTTTAGATATTTAACAAATAATTTTTTCCTCTATAAAATGCAGGGCATTTTACTTACATGATTCAGAATGCTGCTGATTAGACCATTCCAAGTTTTTGTTTGTGGATCATAATTGCCCTGCTTATTATCAGCTACAATTTCGAACACTACTCCTTTGAAATGTAGAAATTTTTCGATTTTATTAATCAGATCGATGCAATAACCTTCATAGCGTTTTTGACCAATTAGTACTCCTCGCGTTGAACCATCGATCACTTCCATAATGTAGGGTTTGCTCTAAATCGGAGGAAGTTATTGCATCTTTCATATCTCCAAAAATATTTATATAATTTATACTTAGTTAAATATGACTATAATAAATAAAAAGAAGAGCTAAGAGAATGGTTACTCATAGAACAATTATGTGTAACTTTATTGACTTGTTCGCTATTACGTATATCATTAATGGTTAGTAGTATATGACATTTCTATTTTTGTATCAATTAAAAGAAATCATATATTGAAGCATTAAAGTAATATTATTAAATACGATATTGTAAATACGATTTTTGTTCTTTTTTATACTTATTATCTATACTCAATGTATAAGTTAATATTTTTGATAATCATTGGGCTATTCATTACATAGATAATTTGGCATTTGGATAAAGAAGAACGAACTAAATTGTCAGGAATCATCAATTTGCGTTACTTATATATTTTTGATTTATATTTTATATTGATAAGGACCCAAATTGAAGGGTCGAAATGTTTATTTTATTCGTTTTGTTACATTCACACAAAAATAAAGAATTTTCTGTGTATCCGAACAGCTCTAGACTCTGATGGGTTTTTTTACATTTTTCACTGATTATTTATACTTATTATGTACTAAATATCTTTCTTAAATTGTATATGTAATATAATTTTAAATCCTCTCTTGTAGTTTATGAATTACAAAATGAATTTACAAGATATATTTCTAATATTTTATGGCTAACAATATATAATCTTTTAATGTCAGAGCTATAATTATGCCTAGCTGGCCCCCCCAATTAACTAAATGAATAAATTATTTAATAATGAGATATTTATGCGCTCTTAAAATCAGCAAACAAATTTTTGCGCTTATATTGTTTAGTTAAAAAAAATTTTTTGGGAGGAGCTGAACAGGCTATCAGTCAGCCTCTGAGTTAATAACAATTGATTTGGAAAATCAAATAGGATTTATGCGCTATTTATGCGCTTCCATATTTTCAATTTTTACATCCATTAATTATTTCCTTCTTGGAGCAAAGTCATATTCATCCCTGAGTCATTTAAAATTGCAAAATTACGCTCTAACTATACATCATCGATTTATAGTATAGGCGCAACCACTTCCAAGCAAATTCGATTTTTGCATTGCAATCTTAAGGGACTTCTCTTCTGGAGCAAACAGTAGTATTCATATCTAAATCATTAAAAATTATGAAAATACTTTAACTGTGCTTTAACTGTGCAAAATATATTTTGATTTATGCGTTATAAATACTAAATAAGTATTTCTATTTAAAAAATCAGAGATAATAATGTAAAAGGATTGGAGAAGCTAAAGCTCAAAGATCGGTAAATATAATAAATAGGATTAGTAATATTTTCGTTCTGTTTGTTAACTTCTTTCTGTTTTGCACACGGAAAGAATTTTTTTAGAATTTATTCTGAATATAATAGTCGTGGAACAATACTATATTTCGAAGAATTTTAATGTAAATCTCTTTCATTTATTAATAAAATTACAATAAGTATAAAATAAGAATCGATTAATTTTATTTAATTTGCATGGTAAAAATCTTTAAAATATTGTATTGTACCACAATTACCATATTTTCAGGGTAAATTTTAAAAGAAAATTCTGTGGTTATTGTACTACAACTACCATATTTCAGAGTAAATTTTAAAAGAAAATAGCGTAATTTTGCAATTTAAACGATTTATGCTCGTTTCCACGAATGTAGATCAAATTTAATCTTAATTTAAAATTTATTCTTCGTCTTTTTCCACCTACGTTGTTATGTCGAAATGGGCATTATTAGAGATGAATATGTCTGTTTGCTCCAAGAGGGAAGTCCTTAAGGGATGCAGCAAAAATGAAACTATGTGAATATGAAAGCGCATAAATAGCGCTTTATTACATAATTTATTCATTAAAATTTGATTAAGTGGGAAGGGACCATCTAGGCAGACGTATCTAGATCTATAATTAATATATTAAATAGTACTACGAACTTCGCGTACACTAATCTTGAATATCTTCTCTTCCATGAATCTTTTGTATAAATAGATATCTTCCTTCTTCCTAATGTGACTAATATGTAAACCTTTAAATGTATCCCAATAACCCAATATTTGTATATCCTTATTCGATTGTCGAAAATTCAAGATTTTTACATTAAAATCTCGTCTACGGCCATATTCATCAATGTACATAATGCCAGTTATCTTTCCTCTCTTTGATATCTGTGTGCGAGAAAAAATTTCGTACATTGAAAATAAAAATTTATTTTCTTGCATTAAAAGTAAATAATGAAAATTTGATATTAATTTTTCAATATCTTTTTGCGAGTATTCATTATTTGAATGCAGTTGTGTTCAAGTAGTGAACATTGGCACCATTATTATGTCAGACATATTTAACAGATTTAATGTGGCATTAAATTAACTTTGAAGAATTTACTTTTTTATGTAAGTGTATATAAAAATGTAAGAAAGTTGTTATTAATTAAATTACTTTTTTTATAACATGTCTTAAGACTTAAAGTCAAATTGCCATTTTTTTATTATATAAGAAATGATAAAGAAAGACCTTCTTACCTCTCGCATAATGCTAGTAATATTAGATCCTACTTGATACTTTCTAGTACTATTAGTACAAGAAAGTGGTATAGAATCAATGGACATATCTACTTCATTTTCAATATTTCTTGCATTTAGAGTCTCTAATGCTGTATGCAACAAAAATACTGCATCATAGAGGATCGCTGAATCTAGCTATATCAAAATCGCAAATTAGTTCAAGTGGTTATTTAATTTTATTAATAAGTAATTTTTTAGTAAGTAATTTTTTTATTTTCAATTTTTAATATAAAATATCTGTGTCATCTAATTCAGTCCGAAATGTGAAAACATTAAATAAATGTTAATCTGTCTGCTAGAATAAATAAATACTTTTTTTTTCTTAAGTGCTTGCTTTAAGTTGCTAAACAAAAAATTGCAGAAATGTTTTAATCCTTTGTGAATGTTTATTTATTGAATGTTTATTTATAATAAGTAATACTCTTTTTTTGTTATAATTTTTCATTATCAAGTGGCACTGACTGTTTGCAATCATTTGAGCGAATCATTGTTCGCACTTAATTTACTTGATGTAGATCTGGCTTAACGCGAGTACTTAAGAATTGTACATATAGTATAAATACAATCAGAGAATATCAACTTTTGAGATTATATTATATTAGAGAAGATTATATTATAATATATTGTATTATGTTTATTGCTGATAATTAAGGGGGAATGTTGAATAAATACCGAATCAATTCCTTTTATGTCATCGTTCTCTCTTATGCTCAGTCCAGTGATCTTGAAAGTACCACTTAGTATGTCGCTAATAGGTAGAATGGATGATTCCTAGGATTTAATGGAATGATTATTTCAAAATCTACTTGTTTTCTAGCAATCGGATATGCACAAGAACATATAATATTATGCTTTATCTATCTAATTTTCCTTAAATGTAATTTTTAAAAGTTTAATTTATAATTTTTTTAATTATCAATCTTTTTGGCCTGAAATACATGAAATATGTTTTCGAAAGTATCATATTGAAATGAAACATATAATGTATAGTACCAAATATGTAATTATGAAGTCGGAATAATCTTCTAATAAACTAACTTCCTTTGCCTGATACAGCACTTTCATAATATTTTCCGGTTTAACATCGATAATTATATTGCGCACTGACAAATAGCGTATCTCTCTGAGCATCGAGCGATAATCCGGTCCTTTTTCAAGTTTCCATGCTGTATGTATAATCGGATCGTTGTTATCTCCTTTTAGGATCAAAGTTTTCTGAAGACGTGACAGTCCTTCATCAGTTTCGTAAATCGCTGCGAATTTTTGCCAGTTCATTGAATCAATGATATCGGCGATAGCCTGTACAATTTTGTAGATCAAAAATATATTACAAATAATAATTGTATTTCGAATGTGCAATGCTATAAAATCGATTTAACTTGCGTCTTAGAAAAGAAGTTTGATTCTATTGGGTAATTATTCGGTTTGATTAATTAACTAAATATGCATTCACAGATCAATCACCAAAAATAAAATAAATTGAATTATTACTTACACTGTTAAACATGTCCAAGTTATCATAATGTACACATCTACTATTTAGCTGCGACATGATTCTTTTAAATTGTGACTAACCTGGCTGACTTGTTCACTGGCAGGGAATATGTTTATAGTCATTGATGAAGACTTCTTCTGGTTTTCCTTTCCTTCGCTTTCTCGCCAAACGTACTCTATATGCGGAATATCAAATCTCGCAGCAATACTCGCAACTATGCCACTAGTATACCGACTTGAAGGTCCGAAAATGGCTGCCACACCTTCCTCAAGAAGTTTACAAGCTATGTAGAAAATAATACAATGTCGAATATGTAAATCAAATAAATATGTTCAAAATTAGAATAATTATGTAACGTAAAGTCTTTTTCATAAATTTGTTTTTTCCCATTTTACGTATTTCTATAAAAAAGAATCTTAAAAAAGAATAAATCTCTTGTTCCTTTTTCATTTTTTAAGATACTTTTTATAAAAGTACCTTAATTTGATACTCATCTGAAGTTGGCTCCCAACTTTTGAAAAAATTAACATACATCATTCAATTGCTTATCGTTTGCACATGTATACATCTTTTAAATTTTTGTTTGCACATTTCTACGCTACAAAAGGTTAATTTTTTCAAAGGTTGAGGATTGCAATTTTTCACAGGTTAATTTGATAATATCTTACCTTATATGTATATTATATATAATTATAAAAATAGTTTAAAAAGTTTTTTAATTTTTATTCTTGAGATTAGAATAAAGATGATTACGTAGGAAAATAGATTTATAATTATTAAAAAACATACACGTCAACATTATGGAATAATCGTCATTCGAAATAATTGGACTCACGTACTTACCAGCTATAGCAGTCATAAAGCTGTCGGTACGGCCTTCGATGTACTTAGTAACTGCTACAAGTTCAAATACGGATTCATGGTTTTCGTTTTTTGTGTCAGAGATTGCTTTTGAGAATACAGATTGAAGATATTCTTCGCCTTTGTGAAAAATTGCTCCTAAAAATATATTAATAAATGAAAAATTAAATAAAAAATTGATATTATATATACATTTTTTATAAAGAATAAATATGAATAAATGTGCTTTACAATTTTTTAATCAATAAATTTATCAGTGATGATTATTTGAAGTAAAAAATTTTGTGTATCACAATTAATTTTTTAATTATGTCTGTAAATAATTATTACGTGTATTTACTTTAATAATAGCTAATACTAGTAGACTATGTATATATTTACAATTTACGCGTATCGGATCAATATTAAGTAACAAGCGCATGCGAACATCGTTAAAAATATTTCTCTTGCGACTTTGTGAATATTCTGATATTATCACCTGCAAAATTCGTTATTAATGAACTGTAATTAAAAATTATTTTATTATAAATATTTTTTACTTCCTTTATATTGATGTATTTTGATATATTTTATATTGATTTATTTATATTGATTATTTGTATTGATATATTTTATGATGAACATGCTTTTTTCATTTTGTTTTAATTATGAATCGACGTAGTATTATTACATAACATTTTTAATAGCGTAATGACATAATTTGTCATAAAAAAGAAGACATTTAATAATTTATATAGTTGTTATTTAAATTTAATATGTATGTGACAATCGCTAAATATCATATTAATTCTAATTGGTATTCGTTTCGAAATTTTCTGAACTGGTATTCAAAAGTTTATTGCAATTTAAATTAATATATATTGATTTACGTTAATATATATTAATATATATAATAATTAATATATATTGTCTTTGCTTGAAGTTACTGTAATTATACGGATTTTTAATCATATGAAAATAAAAATTCGAGGAATAAATGAAACTTAAAATTGTGTAATGTTGTGACAAATATTTATTATAAACAATTTCTCATAGTGTAAATGAAAGAAGTCTTCGCAAATACTGATTTGGTTTAAAATACTTTTTACTTTTACGTAATATCAATAAAGTAGATTATCGTAGAAATTTCAGTCTTCACCAATTCTGTTGTTAAATAATTCTTTTGAACATAGGCAATATTTTCATATATGAGTGATACATTTTCTAAAATATATTAATTTTTTAAAAATGATCGTTCCTTACCGATTTTTATTGGTCGCATTTGGCCATGGATACGTGTTGTTACTAATAAAACTAATGCAATCGAAAATAGACACTGTCGTGAATACATTTTAATAAATAAAATGTAAAACAAAGATGAATTTATTCGATGAAATATTTTGCGCGTGTTAATTAAGACATAAATAATATAATACAGTACGATATGCGTCAGTCAAATATGCGTGTGCATTAGCACGTCAAGCTTCGTGTACTGCAATATTCAAAGTAATTAACGTATAAGAGCTAAAAGTATATAAGATGGATTGATTCCAAATTTTTTTATCGTATGTAGGTAATTCCTGTTTCTTTCTCTTTTGGATGTTAATTTTTCATTTTTTTAGCTTTTTTAAATTTTAACAATTATTAAGTGCCTAATGATGCTACTGGCATTATCATTATCTACATCGAATCTACAGCGTAATTCAGTTATAATATTATTGTTTTAGTTTCAGTTTATAATTATTTTAAATCCAACAGTAAATTACGCGCAGTTTACATAAATGAAAAATGTATTTAGAATTTATATTTAAAAATACTATTATTAGGCATTTCTAAAATCTTACCTCGACTGTATTTTCTAACTTATTTTATTTAAATTATTATTTTATTAAAATTTTTTTTTATTTGGATTCATGCTTACAGAACGCTTTAAAATACATCAAGTTCTCTTTATCTACTAAAAAAAATTTTATTTAAATACATGCTAATAATACAGAATACTTCTAATCTATATCATGCTTTATTTATAGAAATAAAAATTAATGTCATAAAATTATTTTTGTTAAATTTTAAGCTTGGATGCTTTTTTTTCAATAAGGATATCTAGATCGACTCGGTTGAAGTCTGAATATCTACAATTGAAACAAATCCGATTTTTGCTTATTGGCGAACTGTATTTATTTTAATTATTGTATAAGATGGATTATTAACATTTCAAAATAATATGACAGAGGAGAGATATACTCACAGATATAAGACTTACTTAATCATGGCTTAGTGAATACATCGACCCATGCTTAATACACATTATCTAATTATTTAGGTATATATGAATATTTATTTAATGAATTAGTATCTTTCAACATAGGTGTCCTTTTTATTAAAAAATTATTAAAAAATTATTATTATTAAAAAAAATGTGTTGAGTGGTACGAGATTATTACAATATATATATATCGTCGTGCACGACCATGCGATTTCCGCCAAACGGACATTAAAAATTACTTAGAGTTAGAATTACTTACTTACTCTTAAATCTTCATATATCATCGGATTTTCGATGGTAAATAATTCATATGCTTCGCGGACGTAAGCTCGGACTTTGATGCTGATTTAACGATAATTATCTCAGCGGCTAGCGTAATGAACAAACGTGACATCACCGCGGTGAAGATCAAGCGAATCACGGCACCTGTGATTCTTTTGCCGTGTTTGTCGCGAGTTGTTTGTCGCTTCTGATTGATCGAAATCTACCAATCGTAGACGAATACGAAGAGGATCGACTCACACGAAATTTGGAGAAGAGAGTTTTTGAAAGAACGCGAAGAAGTAGTAACTCCGTTGATCGAGCACAATACATTTTGAAGTGCTGAAGTCATTTCAGTCAATCCGATCTTAGTGTCCGCAAGTATAATATTACCCTCGCGACTCAGGATTTTCTCCTAGATGTCGTCGCGAGGTTATCGTGAACCAGGGCTTTAGCCCCCAGACATATGCGCGAAAGTCAGACAGGTGATTTAGGGTGACAACTCCTAGGCGCATTCGAAATAATATTAACAATAAATGACAAGTAACTGAGAAACTGTACGATAAACAGAACAGTGTACATACATAGACAATAAACAATTCGTTTTCAAATTGAAACTACAGTGTAATATTAAAGTTATTACACTGTACATTACACTGTACATTGACAAACAAAATTTGTGGTTAAACTGAATTCTCTTGACAATAATTAATTAATTTTATGATCATCACACACACATTTGTTTCTATGTTGTTATGATTTTTATCGAATTTATCAATATATAAGAAAGAATAAATATTGAGATAAATTAAGCCGCAGATGCAGCTCTGTTAAATCCACATCTCTCTAGAATTTATGTTTCTGTTGCTCCTCTTGACAATTTTAACGGGTTTTGTAATTGCGAAGATATTCACGGTGAATTTCAACTCGGCAACTAGCGCTTCCCACAGCGTAATCTGTAAAACATATATATAATTAAGTTCCTCTTCATAGTATATCGCAATAATGGCGATGTAGTAACTAACTTATTAAATTTAATTGGCATATAATATAGTTAAAATTCGCGTATTGTGGATTTTGTTTCACAATTTAATTTCTTTCTTTTTATATAAATTAAATTGTTTCACACTTTAATTTGTTTCACAATTTAATTTAAATAAAAAGAAAGAATTTTATATTGAACATTAAGTTTTTGAATGCTTTTCTTTTTTTCGTTAAAAGGAAAAAAAATTAATTGTTAGATTGGACGAATTTACCTGAAGTGAAGTTCGATCCTAATTATGCCCCTTGTCTCGTCCGGATGGATCCGAATATATAGAACTATGTAGTTATGCTCTTGCACGTGCCTAGACAATAGAGAGATTCAAAAAATACCGCCAAAACTAAAAGTGATGCGCGTAGCCCGTTTTCCCCACGGCTCTCACTGCGCGCGCCATCAGCCTCATCAGTTCAAAATGGCGGCAAATCACTATTATTAGGGAGGGAATGCTTGAAAAGACAAGGGAGGAAGAATCCATCCGGACGAAACGAGGGGCATAATTAAGATTGAACTTCACTTCAGATAAGTTCCTATGCCGATCATAATCTAAGTTTTCAAAATGGGGTTCAGGGGATTAGATCGCTCTCGAGAAACTCTAGATTGGTAGAGGATTCGGCCGCGTCTCTCTCGATGGACTCTCACTGGCCGCAATGAAGGACCTATGTTAGTCATAGTAATGAATTTTTTCTCATATAATTTCTCTGAGTTACATTTTATACCCAAGTCTTAATCGAGAGCAAATTACTCATATTTGAACAACTACAATAGTTTTATATATTCGGATCCATACAAATAAGATATATTAGGACATAATTTACTTTATTTATAGTATTTATCCCAAAATTAATGAATACGATAAAGTGGAGATTTACTTTCTCTGTTACAGCGACTTTGGGTATATTCCACAGAAATTCGCAAATTGCGATAAAGAATGAAGCACTGCAACCACATATTAGAACAAAGAATACACCTCCGAGGCCTGCCATCCCTAATTCATATGTGTTTGCATTAATTTCATCTTTTTTGCACAAACCTCCTCCTCTTTCTTGCCACCACTTTATTTTGAGTTTGTGCAGTAAACCTCTCTCTCTAAGCTTCAGGATTGCATGGTTAATATGTGTTCTGTATGGAGAATCTGCAGAAGAGATACAAGAAAAATGGTTTATATAAAAATAAAGAAATGGAAAAATATTGTAGTGAAGTTATAATATTACTGCGTGGCATAGCAATGCCGTACTCTCTGCTTTCGATCATGCTGCCTATTTTAATTAAGTTACATTTGCGGTCTATATGATATTCACTACTGCCACTTTCCATGATAAAGGCATATTTTCGTTTGCCATGGATAACTCGGTCGATGCCTGGAATGTATTGTAACAGAAAATTAATGTATTTGAAAAATAGAAATTTAAAAGAAAAAATTTGTTTTTTCGAATAATGTAATTCTTTTTGAAGAAAGAAAGTTTTTTTCATGTATTTTTTTACATATATCTTATAAGGAGGTGCATGCTCAATTTTAGAATTACGCACCTTCCTTATAACTTGATGTGAATACACTTGGCTTAGAATTAACCATTGTATCCCACATTTGTTTGTACGTTGAATAATTCGAATTCTATAATTGAATAATATCGAATCATATATGTAAGTTATTTTCGTATTGAGCTAAATATGATCATAAATAAACTTCTAATGTACTTGGAAGAATGATGCTGTTGCGCCACCCTTTAGTATACCATATTTAATTTTTGTCTGTCTGGCCAAGTCCTCAATTCCTTTAACAGGTATGCCTATTTTGTCCACAGTGAGAAAAGCGGCTAGATTTGCTGTATATAAGCTGTACATGATCAAAGTAAAGAACCACCATATGCTCGCAAGCATGCGCAGAGATGATGTTCTACAGTGAAAGTGATTTTATTTATTATGTGAAAATATTATAATAATTTAAAATATTTAATTTTTGGTTAAAAAATAATTTCTTCAATATTTAAAAAAATATATATTTATATATTTGTTAATTATAATGTAATGATACCATATTAAAGCTTACTTGAGTAATATGTTTGAACCTCGTTGCATAAAAGAAGCAATAATTAAGTAGAATGAATTTTTGAAGTTAAAATTATTTTTGAGTTCTTCGCACTCAGTATTGTATAGATGACGCGGATTATTCCATTCAGGTACCATTCTTAAAAAAGAATTTAAATTTTTGAAATACAAGTCACATTTTTTTTAACAATTATCTTCACTCTACTAATTTTAGTCGGATTTAGAGGAAAGTCGCCGATTGATGCAGGTCTTCTAAAGTGATACCCCCTTATTTTTCAGAAACTAACTATTGCACTTTATTAATACTAATAAATTCATGATCTATTTAGCTAATTGAAGAAGAATTAAACAACTCATAATTCATACGTTTGTGGCTTGTTTCTATATGCAAAATAAAATTCTTACGATCTTCTTTTGCATATTGCATAATTTTTCAATAATTATATTATTTCAATAACTATATTCAATGACTATATTATTAATAATATTACGTTTTAAATGCTTATAGTTTTATAAATCAGTTTTATTTATATTAGTTTTTCTCTCTTAGTTTCATAATATGATTTTGAATATAAAATTGAGGTGCAGCATAAACCGCATATTTGTAAAGACAATGAACTAATCTTAATAATCTTAATAAGTTAAATTTTTACAATGTTGTTTTATAGTATCAAATAGCTCTACTGGAACTGGAGCTAACGTGCATATATGGAAAAACCCTTGAAAAACCATTGCGTTATATTTGCATCTTGCAGAACTGTATAAAGTATGCATATAATTCACGAAAAATGGTTTATAACGAAGTGAAAAATTCTGGAAATCTTGTTTCATAAGTCGAAATCAAATTGATACCGATTGATTTTTCAGATCATTTATTTTGACATTTTCTATTAATTTTCGAAAAACATAGATATTTTATGCTGCATTAATAAAGTCGATGTTTTATTAACGCTACATGGATAAAATATCGATCTTCTTGCGAAGATTAACAAAAAATCTAATAGATATCAAATCAAACGATCCCAAAAATCAATTGATTTTAAATCGACTTGAGAAATCTTATATACATTCACTTGTAGGTACTTTATATAGATAATTCCTGTAAAAGAAAAAAAATAAGAATACATAACATAACATAACTACTTAGTGTGTCGGTTTTTGAGTCCATTTTGTCAGAAGTTCATTTTTGCTTACGAAAAAATAATTATTGCAAAATAGCAAACAGAGTGCTTATAATTTTTGATAGAAGACACTTTTTAGTTGATAGAAGACTTTTTAGTTTGATAGAAGACACGTTTATACTAATATTTTTTTAAATTTTATTTTTAATTTTTATTTAATTAAGAAATATTATTTAAAAACAAAGTGATATGTCGGTATTGGTGACCTTCCTCTATTAATTTGAGAAGGATAATTTTTATTACATTTTTATTACATTCCAAATTATGAAGTATTTTGTTTCTAAAAATCTTACCTTGCCTGAAGAAATAACATCATCGATACGAGGAAGCTAGCAATAGCCATATAGAGCCATACTTCTTTAGAGAAAGGCACTAAGACTGGGAAAAAAGATGACGTTTGCTTTTCCGGTTTGCTAAATACAATGCTATAACCTAATTTAAAACAAAATTGGAATACTGCCATTAATATAGTCTAAAATTGAATTATTTATTTATTTATTTATTGTTACAATATCTTAATACGTTTAATTTATTTTTGGGTTCTCTAGAGATATTGTATTACCCGCGGTCATGAAAGGCAAACTGAAATCCACAACGGCTGTGCGAAGGGATGTTATAGTTAAATCGGATACAGCAAGATCGGCTTCCTAAAATTTTTAAAAAGTAGATCATAAATAATAGATTACTGAAAAATAGTGAAAACTCGAATTATTTTTTTTTATCACAGTAAGTAAGAAAATCTTGTGAAATAAAGATGATAAACAATTAATTTGATTTTTAAATAAAAAGTGGATTATTACATTAAAAAAAAGATACTACTATTAATTTAATTATAATATGAAAACAACCTCAATTGATTTACATATTTCTCTTCTATTTTTTCATAAAAGAATATTTTTTAATTTAATTTCTATCGCCAAAATGAGGCGATAGAAATATATTAAGAACATATCTTTCTTTAAACAAAAGTTTCAGCACGGAAAGTACAATTTTGTGGAAATATTTAAAAATTTAGTTACATGCAAATCTGAAAATAATTTTATCGGGACCATCAAAATAATTAAATATGTAGTAAACTCAAGCATGATTAGCAATGCTGTGAAATATTTTAATATTCCAGAAATCTTAGTTTTCTATAGCTTAATCTTTCTATAGCTTAAGTCTTCTATAATGATTTTGATAATCTAATGAAATTATTTTAAAATTTTGCATCTAGCAAAATTTTTAGATATTTTAACAAATCATTTTTTTCCCCCTGTAAAATATAGAATGTTTTACTTACATGATCCAGAATGCTTCTGATTAGACCATTCCAAGTCCTCGTTTGTGGATCGTAACTGCTAGGTCCATCAGTTACGAGTTGGAATACTATGCCTTTAAAGCGTAGAAAATTTGCGATAAGATTAATCAGATCAATGCAATAACCTTCATAGCGTTTTTGACCAATTAGTACTCCTCGCGTTGAACCATCGATCACTTCCATAATGTAGGGTCTACTCTGAATCGGAAGAAATTATTACATCTTTCATTTCCAAAAATATTTGTATAATTTATACTTATGAATTATGACTGCAATAAATAAAAAGAAGAGCTAAGAGATAGATTATTCGTAGAACAATTATATGTAACTTCGTGACATGTTCGTTATACGTATTACGTATACCACCAATGGCATCATTAGTGATACACGACATTTCTGTTTTTGTACCAATTAAGAGAATATATTGAAGCATTAAAGTAATATTATTAAATACGATATCGTTTTCTGTTTGTTCTTTTTTATACTTATTTTTTATCTATACTTATTATATACTAAATATCTTTCTCAAACTATATACGTAATATAACTTTAAATCTTGTAATTTATGAATTAAAAAAAGAATTTACAAGATATAATTCTAATATTCAATGATTATCATCATATATTTCTATGTCAGGACTATAATTAACGTCTGTCTAATTGGCCCCTCACTTAACCAAATCTTAATAAATAAATTATTTAATGATGCGCTATTTATGCGATCTCAAAAATTTTTTGCGCTCATATCGTTTTGTTAAAAAAAATTTTTTGTCGGACTGAGTAGGCTGTCAGTCAGCCCCCATGTGTTAATAACAACCGATTTGGAAAATTAAATTCACAGGATTTATGCGCTATTTATGTACTTCCATATTCAAATAGTTTCAATTTTTGCATTGTATTTCTTAAGGCATTTCCCTCTTGGAGCAAACAGACATATTCATAAGACGTTTAAAATTGCAAAATTACACTATTTAATTATATAGAGAGAATTTTTTTTAATTATCTAAGAGAGGAGTCTAGAAGAGATGCAGCGCGAAAAATAAAACTATGTGAATATGAAAACGTATAAATAGCGCATTATTATATAATTTATTTATTAAGATTGATTAAGTGGGGAGATCACAGCTAGGCAGACTGTAATTAATATGTAAAATAGTATTACGAACTTTGTGTACGCTAATCTTGAATATCTTCTCTTCTATGAATCTTCTGTATATGTAAATATCTTTTTCCTTCTTAATCTGTTTGACATGTATACCATTAAATGTATCCCAATAACCCGTTTGTATCATACTCGATTGTCGAAAGTTCAAAATTGTTACATTAAAATCTCGTCTACGTCCATATTCATCAATATATATAAGGCCTGTTATCTTTCCTCTCTTTGATATCTGTGTAAGAAGAAATTTCGTACATTGAAAGTAAAAATTTATTTTCTTGCATTAAAAGTAAATAATGAAGATTTGATATTAATTTTTCAATATTTTTTCGCGAATGTTCATTATTCAAACACTGTTGTGTTCAAGTAGTGAACATTGCCGCCGTTTTTATGTCAGACACATTTAATAGATTTATTATAATGTGGCATTAAATTAACTTTGAAGAGTTTTACTTTTTTATGTAAATGTGTATAAAAATGTAAGAAAGTCGTTATTAATTAAATTACTTTTTTTATAACATGTCTTAAAACTTAAAGTCAAATTGCTAGTTTTTTATTATATAAGAAATGATAAAGAAAGACCTCCTTACCTCTCGCATAACGCTAGTAATATTAGATCCTACTTGATACTTTCTAGTACTATTAGTACAAGAAAGTGGTATAGGATCAATGGACATATCTACTTCATTTTCAATATTTCTTGCATTTAGAGTCTCTAATGTTGTATGCAACAAAAATACTGCGTCATAGAGGACCGCTGAATCTAGCTATATCAAAATCGCAAATTAATTCAAGTAGTTTATACTTTATGTAATTTTTTATTTTTAATTTTTAATATAAAATATATCTGTGTCACCTAATTCAGTCCGAAATGTGAAAACATTAAATAGATGTTAATCTGTCTGCTAAGATTAAGAATAAATAAATACTTTTTTTTCTTAAGTGCTTGCACAACAAAAAATTGCACAACAAGAAATATTATTAATCCTTTGTGAATGTTTATTTATCGATATTTATAATAAGCAATATTTTTTTTTGTTATTTTGTTTTTTGTTATTTTTCACTATCAAGTGGCACTGACTGTTTGCAATTCATTCGAGCGATTTGTCGTACTTATTAATTTACTTGATCTAGTTTGACGCAAGTATTTAAGAATTGTACATATAAATGCAATAAATGCAATAAGAAAATATAAACTTTTGAGTTTTATATCATAATATATTATATTACAAGATTATATTATAATATGCTTGTATTATGCTTATTGCTGATAATTAAGGGGGAATGTTGAATAAATACCGAATCAATTCCTTTTATGTCATCATTCTCTCTTATGCTCAGTCCAGTGATGTTAAAGGTACCATTTAGCATCTCGATAATAGATAGAATGGATAAATCCTACGATTTAACGGAATAATTATTTCAAAAATTATTTGTTTTCTAGGAATCGGAGTGCACAAGAATAACATATAATATTATGCTTTATCTATTCTATCTAATTTTCCTTAAATGTAATTTTTAAAAGTTTAATTTATAATTTTTTTAATTATCAATCTTTTTGGCCCTATAATACATGAAATACTTTTGAAAGTATTATGTTGTTATTTTTATAGTATATTTAATATATAGTACCAAATATGTAATTACGAAGTCGGAATAATCTGCTAATAAACTGACTTCCTTTGCCTGATGGAGCACTTTCATGATATTTTCCGGCTTAACATCGATAATTATATTGCGCATTGGCAAATAGCGTATCTGTTTAAGCATTGAACGATAATCCGGTCCTTCGTCAAGTTTCCATGCTGTTTGTATAATCGGGTCGTTGTTATCTCCTTTTAGGATCAAAGTTTTCTGAAGACGTGACAGTCCTTCATCAGTTTCGTAAATCGCTGCGAATTTTCGCCAGTTCATTGACATCCGCGATAGCCTGTACAGTTTTGTTGATCAAAAATATATTACAATTGTAATAATTGTATTCGAATGTGCAATGTATTATAAAAGCCACGATTTAACTTGGATTTAATTAATTAACTAAATATGCATCTAAAAATCATCATAAAAGTAAATTGAATTATTACTTGCACTGTTAAACATGTCCAAGTTATCATAGTGTACATATCTATTAAAATCTATATATTTAGATATAAAATGATTCTTTTAAATTGCGACTAACCTGGCTGACTTGTTCACTGGCAGGGAATATGTTTATAGTCATTGATGAAGCCTTCTTCTGATTTTTCTTTCCTTCGCTTTCTCGCCAAACATATTCTATATGCGGAATATCAAATCTCGCAGCAATGCTCGCAACTATGCCACTAGTATACCGACTTGAAGGTCCGAAAATGGCTGCCACACCTTCCTCAAGAAGTTCACAAGCTATTAGAAAATAATACAATGTCGAATAAGTAAATCAACAAATATGTTTAAAAATAGAATAATTATGTAACGTAAATCCTTCTTCTTAAATCTGTTTTTTTTTCCAATTTCCTCGCGTATTTATAAAAAAGAATCTTAAAAAAGACTCTCTTGTTCTTTTTTTCTCTTGTTCTCTTGTTCTTTTTTAAAGTATAAACATACTTCAATTTGATACCCGTCTAAAGTTTGGTCCCAACTTTTGACAAAATTAACTCTCTATACATCATTTCATTGCTTATCGTATAATATATATTTGCACATGTATATACATTTTAAATTTTTGTTTGCACATTTCTACGCTATAGAAAGTTAATTTGGTAAATGTTTACCTTTACATAGCTCGACCCAAATAAATTTTCACTGACCTCAATGTTGACTTTGATCCTTAAAATCAAGATCATTGATTTTTTATATCGTTTCATATTATCATTAAAAAGTTATGAATATCAAGATTATTGGGAAGTCAGTGGGACAGGCCATATACACATACCATTAATTTTTTCAAAGGTTGGTGATGCCAACTTTACTCGGGTTAATTTGTAATAACATCTTATATTACAATATGTACATTATATATAATTGAGATAATTAAAGATAGTTTAAAAAGTTTTTAAATTTCTATTCTTGGGATTAGAGTAAGGATGTTATGTAGGAAAATATATTTATAATTATTAGAAAAAATACATGCCAACATTATGGAATAATCGTTACTCGGAATAATTGATCTCACCGCGTACTTACCAGCTACAGCAGTCGTAAAGCTATCGGTATTGTTTTCGATGTACTTAATGACTGCTACAAGTTCAAATGCGAATGCATGGTTTTCGTTTTTTGTGTCAGAGATTGCTCTTAAGAATACAGATTGAAGATCTTCTTCGCCTTTGTGAAAAATTGTTCCTAAAAATGTATTAATCAATGAAAAATTAATTAAAAAAGTGATATTATATGTATATGTATATTTGTTGTAAAGAATAAATATAAATGAATGTGCTGAATTATTATTCAATAAATTTATCTGATTAGTTAAAGTAAAAAGATTTATATATTATCACAATTAATTTGCTTATTATATCTATTAATAATTATTACTTACTTTAATAACAATACTAGTTGATGACTATGTACGAGTTTACAATTAACATTACGCGTATCGGATTAACAATAAATAACAAGTGTGCATGTGATCGTCGTTAGAAATATTTCTCTTGCGTGACTTTGTGATCATATATTAATATTATCATGCGCAAAATTCATTACTAATGAATTTAATTAAAAATTATTTTATTATAAATATTTTTTACTTATTATAATATATTATATTGTTCTTGTATTTTCTTTATATTGATACCTTTTTTATATCAAACATGTCTTTTTTGTTTTGTTTTAATTATGAATCGATTTGTTGTACACATCGTTTTTTAATGACATAGTGATGTAATTCGGTATAAAAAAGAAGAAAATAATTAATAATTTATATATTTTTTGTTATTTAAATTTAATGTATATGTGACAATTGCCCCAAAGTGGAATATTATATTAATCTCAATTGATATTCGTTCCGAAATTTTCTGAACTGGTATTCACAAGTCTATTGCACCTTAAATTAATATATCTTTGCTTAAAGTTAATGTATTGGATTGTCGGAAAAGTCATGACATATTTTTGTCACATTTTTAATTCAAATTTATATATATCCTACATTCAATTATATATCCTACATTCGATAGAGCAAAGTTTCAGCTTTAAGAATCTATTTTAATAATTGTATCAGATTTTTTAATGGAATTATGAACAATTAAAATCAAAATACTCTTTTTTTTCCGCGAATATTCCTTTTTTTCCATTTAATCCGCGATTATTCATTAACAAATAATCGTAGGAATATTTTTAAAAAACGATTTTGCAGGGAAAGTTGCAAGTTTTTACGATAGATAGTCGAAATTGTTCTCAAATTTTTTTTAGGCATGTTACAGACTTACAAAGTGAACAGAAAATTTTTTATTTTTTTCAGCTGTAGTCCTCTGTATGTAAAAATTACCAAACTCGCATAAACTTAAAAAAAATAAACTTTTGAAAATAAAGTGTAAGTTTATACTTTAAAACGCTTTTTTAAAATTTAAATTGCGTTCATTTTTAACGAAGATATTGTATATATAAATTTTGAGCTGAAAAATGTGTCGTGACTTTTCCGACAACTCAATAATTAAATGATTTTTTATTCATGTGAAAATAAAAATTTGAGGAATATTGTTATATAACTTAAAATTGTGTAATGTTGTAAAAAATTTTTATTATAAACAATTTTTCAGTGTAATTGAAAGAAATGAGCAAATATTGATTTGGTTTATAAAAATACTTTTTACATTTACGTAGTATCAATAAAGTAGATTATCATTCAGAATTTTCAATCTTCCCTAATTCTGTCGTTAAATAATTCTTTTAAACATGTGCAATATTTTCACGTATGAGTGATACGTTTTTAAAATTTATTAATTTTTAAAATTAATTTTAAAAATGATCATTCCTTACCGATTTTTATTGGTCGCATTTGGCCATGGATACATGTTGTCACTAATAAAACTAATGCAATTGAAAACAGATACCATTGTAGATCCATTTTAATAAATAATATGTAAAACATAAAGACAAATTTATTCAATGAAATATATTGCGCGTGTTAATTAAAACATAAATAGTATATTACAACGCGATGTCAAATATGCGTATGCATTTGTACGTCACGCTTCGTATACTGCAATGTTCTAAATAATGTATAAGAGCTAGAAACATATTGACCGACTAATTTCCTTTTTTTTATCATACGTAGGTAATTTTTTCTTTTTTCTCTGTAAATGACATTTGTTATTTCTTTGTTTTCTTTAGCTTTTTTTAAGTTTTAACAATTGGATAATGATGTCAGCAGCATCATTATCCAATCGACAGCTTATAATAATTGTAATATTATTATTTCAGTTTCAGTTTATAATTGTTTTAAGTTTTCTTGTTGTAAGCTACGCGCACTTTATATAAATGAAATGATATTTAAGATTTACATTTAAAAATACTTTTTTTTTTAAATCTTAGCTCGACTGTATTGCCATTTTTTAATTTATTTCATTTATAAAGTTTTATTTTTATTTTTATTTGGATACATTTGCTTACAATACAGAATGCTCTAAAATATATCAAATTCTCTTTGTCTTTAGAAATGAAAATATATATATTTGAGAATTCACAACATAACATCATACTTAATATATATTTTCAATAACGATTTATTATCTGTCATAATTATTGATCGTTATTGAAAATATGTATAATTATTCACATACAGATTTATCAGGTAATTCCAATTTCTGCTTTATATACTTCCCCTTGTCAACGCGTTTTCAAATCAGTAATTTTTGTTTTTTAGACAAATGTCCGAAGCGAGTCTTAAGAATAATGTCGTGTAGAGACGTCATAAGGACAATGTTTGTAAGATATCATAAAGATAAATCTGTAAAATGTCATAAAAGACAAGTCTCTAAGATCTTAGGATAATGTCTTTATGACGTTATAAATCGACGCATAAGACATCTTGAAGACATCATATAGATATCTGATATTTTCAAAAAATGTCTCATGAATTTTAGGATGTCTTTATGATATAAAATGTCTCAATGTTCTCTGGGATGCTTTTAGTGAGGACTTCTTGAATTTGGTGAAATATCTACAGTCGATGAAGCAAATCCCATTTTTGCTTGTCGGCGAACTGTACCTGTGCGAAATGTTGTAAAAGCCTTTACAAGATGGCATCGTGAACATTTTTAAAATAATATTACGAAAGAGAGAGAGAGAGAGAGAGAGAGAGAAAGCGCGCTATCTATAAAAATAAATATGTCTAGTTCACACCATCATTTTAGCGAATTTATAAATTCTCCCCTCTTTCTCCATAATCGCGTAATATACTGAAGATCTTTATAAACATCTACATAATATATATCTATGGTTTTGAATATTAATATTTTGCAGATATTATTTGCATATAAAAATTATATTTATTACATTTAATATAAAAAAGATTATCAAATTAAGATTGGTCAATTTAAAACATTGCATTTAGACTGCAATCCACTTTCATGATCTGAATATTTCTTATCACGATTTATTTTAACAATAAAGTTAATTGCAATGAGTATGTTTTAATTTAATGAAAAAATCATGTTTACGAATTTTGATTTCTACTTTTTTTTTATAAAAAAATTAAGCAATGAAACATACCTAAGTACATCTCTAGCAATATGTTCGCGAAACAATACGCACTGCGTCGCTACAATTTATGCTTTGATTGTTTGTCGAGTGTACGAATATCGCGAAATATACAAATGTATGTAGAGTGTATTATTATTTGTCTTGGCTTTAGCTAAGCAAGCACGCTGATGTCTTCGAGCAGAACAACATTCGCGGTTATGGAGGAGATACCGTTGGTGTCGCCTGTCCACGGGCGGATTCCATTTAGCTTCTCGACGATGGAGAGGAAATTATACGTGGTCTTTAAACGGCAACCTTACCGAGTAAGCAATTGGACAGTCGGGTAGAGCAAACGAGCGGCATAATCATTCAGCCGCGCATTAAAGCGAGAAATGCGGGTCGATATAATCTGAAACTCACAAACTTCTTCCTACATTTAGATTATTTTGTTATTTATGCACAAAAGAATCGGCGAAGTCTTATAAACCAAGCCGGATTTCTTAAACAAATATCGGAGAAAAAATTTATTAATGATATTCTGTTTTTTTTGTTAATGGCTAACACACATATATGTTACTATTTGCTTCTTATTAGTGACAAGGGCAAATGCATGTTTTAGACTTGTTTTAATACTGTAAGAATCTGCACGATTTTTATATATATTTAATAATGACATTGACGTAGATATAAAATAAGTTCGAGTGGAAGGATGGAATGGTTACACACGCGAATATAATGGATATAGTGATCTTTTCAAACAAGGAAACTCTATATAATAAACGATAATATTTTGCTGAAAATAAAAATTAGTAACTTTAACATTTGTACAATTAATATAATATACGTCGCAATATTATATGTATGTATGTATCGTAATTAGTTTATTATCTATTAACTACTTCTATTTCTTAGATTGTGCAATTAAAACTGATGCCGATGTTGATGTAATTTTGTTTTTGTAGTATCTGAAAGAATGCAGTACACCATTATCGTACATTATACTTCGCGGTTTTAATCATTGCGATACACAATTTAATCATGCACTTCCTAGGTCGCGTGGGCGTCCGCATCGTAAATAATTATCGCAATAAAATAGCTTCTTCCACATATTACTGCTTTTTATGCGGGAAGAAAAAGGGGCAAGGAATTAATATTTACGATTTTATATTGATTTACTATACGGCGTTGGTTGCATCGCGCGTAAAGTTAGCACTGTAAGCCTTAGGTTAACGGAAATTGTTAATTCTTAGTACCGACCGGCCCCGTATTAGCATTGATTACAGTAGTTTCAATAATAACTGAGCTTAGAGATACGAGCATCAATGAACACCAGCCGATTTAGCACACTGCATCTATTATTTAACTCAAAGTTGAAAATCTTCTAACGTCATTTATATGCGTCATTTTTCTAGCGTGACATAATATGTAATATAAAAATATAACAATCGGGAAAAGGTATAAAAATAGAAAAACCTGCAGTTTTGCTAAATAATAGTTTATTCAGCAAATGGCAAAAAGTTCTTCGATGAAAAGCAATGGAAAAAGTAATGCAAAATAAAATAATATATCACAAGAAGCAAATGTGTGAAGTATGAATCGAAGGAGAGAAAAATCTATGAGGAAGGAAATGCGAGTAGATGCGAGAAAATAGCATGGACCAGGATTACAAGAAAACCGCGCGAAAACGCTTATGTGGTGAATCGCAACGTTTCATGGTGAATTCATCCGTTGAGATTGAATCTCGCCTCGATTCCAGGTTCGTCTTACTTCGTCCGATTTCTTATTCGCTTGTGATCATCGTCGTTCCACTTCCACTTATTTTACGTTACATCTCGATATATCGAAACACGAGCATCGCTCCAGCAATCGACGCCCTTCAATAGGAGAATATTTTTAACAAAAACGTCAGGTACTTGTGAGAATGAAAAAGATAGGCTTGCATCGAATCAGAATCGTCTTAGTTATATACTATACGTACAGCGGAATCAATTTTTAAATTGATCCGTTTTGTGATAGAATTTTAATTCTTAAATCAGCATTATTTCGCGCAATAAAATTAAATCGGGCATTAGCTGGAATATTATTTAAGCAAGTAAGTTTGAAGCATGATAGATTGCATCTTGATTATATATTTGACATACTTGTACAAGAAGATTAGCCGCCATTGATGTCTGACAGATGGCTTTTTTTATCTTTCGCATTTATTGATGATTTTGCGGATGTCATGGTGTTTACGCACACACTGTAATAAAATATCTACACGATATTCTTTAATGCATACAAAGTCGTTTTGTAGGCAGGTAGCAACATCTGCGTTCTAGATAACTCAACCACTGGACGATTCATTTAAACGAGGCATAAAGTATCTGGACAACTTGAACTTGTAGCGATTTATGGTGGTCATTTTATTTATTGCTTCGTCATATTTATTGGCGTATGAATTTGTGAATTCTAAAATAGCGCTGAACTTAAAAATTACGTGACAGTTGGTTTTTAAAGGCATACTCCGTTTGCCTAATATTCGGCGACATCCTGAATTCCTACTTACCAATTCTTTCGTTTCTTATACTACACGTATTTTATCTAATGTCAATGTTGCACGCTCATAATTTATATATCCAGAATTCGATATACAAAACCAAGCGGTTAACTGAATAATTTGATGGATATATTTTATATGACACCGCATCAATTTATGTTTCTTATGCACATTGCTATAGCCTAGAAATATTTATCGATGTGCATTCACGGCACACGCGGCCCCGTTTTCATCCTCGTTTCACGCACGCCGCAAGGATGTGCTCTCCTCGTGTCAAGGTAACTGTACCGCAGTATCGCAAGTCGTTCCATATAACGACGCAACGGCCGTGCGCGATCAGTGCCTCGATAAATTCTTGCTGATCGTTTTGTCCCGAGGTGCCCACGATTACGAGGTTTGGTATACCGACGACGCGGTGATTGCTCGCATATTCGCATATCGGTGATAGTACCGCTTTCAACAAACAAGATAAGAATTTTGCGGCACGTTAGATAAGAATATATCACACCGCAGACAGAGTAGTTGCTAAGTCTCTTCTCGCAGATCCCAAGCACTTTGCCTAATTGATAAGAACAATTCAGTCAGGAGCAGCATGATAAAGTGACCTTTATCTCGAAGGATGAAATAAATAAATCGAAGTATCAAAATATATGGCTATGAATTATCAAAGTATATGGTACGAATTATGTAATCGTGTCTCGTACATGTTATTCAACTGATTGGGTGTAATGCGCGCTTAAGTGGATCTCAGCGCGATAAATAAGACAAAACATTGCTGCACGATTCCAGCTGCGAGTGAGCGTTAGATCACTCTTTAGTCGATTTGTCTTGGAACGTTATTTAATATTGTACCGTTTTAATGGCAGTTGAATTTGCAACACATTAGTTACAATTTCATGTAAGAGATGCGTTTATGATTTATCTCATTACAGCGCACGTAACAGAATCGAATTAGCATGCACAATATTTGTATCATAAACGTCTTCGTAACGAGTTTTCTAAACTAAATGAAAATTCCGAAGCGTTTCAGATCCATCCATTATCCCTAACTTCATCATTCTTTTTTAAACGAAAACTAATTAAGAATTTTATTTTATACTAGATTAGTTTTTTCTGTATTCCATGATTATATTTAACAGAAGTTTTAATATAATTTTGATACGTTAATTAAATAGAGGAATTAAATTCAGTTATATTATATATGCGTTAATTTGTCGCTGAAAGCGTAATACACTTTCGAGTTTATATGTATAATGGCGATTTAGATAATTGGTTTTTGCTCAAGGTATAATATCATACTCATGCAAATCATCACTCTCGCTGAAATCTGTTTTGCTGGTGATGTTTCAAGCGCTTTTTAACAGAGCAAGGATTACTAAATTAAAACGATTCAAGTTGCTCGACAAACTTGTCTCGTTAACGAAACTATATTGGAAGATTATCTTCGGTATCACGCGGTTCAACCGTTAATAGCGCCTATATAATAACGGTTACTATAAAGCGCACGTTCGACACCGAATTCATAAATGGTCATGGGGGTCATACCTAATCACGTGCTTGTCAAGAATCTATAGCACGCTCCGTCGCGACTAACGTTCCAAATGATTAATGACTGTTTAATTAGAACAGTGCGAGCGGCAAATCGATTGCATTTTCGATTACCCTTACACTGAATGCAGAATGATGAATGATTGCACCGTTAAATAAAGATAACACTGTAAATATTTGGTCAGTGTCATGTTTGGTCCCTTTTAGTCGTCTAAGAATGATATATTATTGCTTGTAAAATTTTTCAGCTTTGATCTCTCTATTGATTCATTTTAATTATAATCTTAACCATTAATAAAACAAAAGGGGTATAAAGACCCAGAGATTTTTGTGATATTTTTTGTTTTTTTCAAATGTTTTGTATCATTAAGTTTTTGATTGATTCAATGAATTTTATCAGGCATACGTTTAATTATCGTTTTTCCAATATTGAAATTTACATTTTATTTACATTTATTTTGTCTGAGGAATAATAGGGGCCTCTGAAATCCGAACTGCTCGATTAATGCCTAGTTTAGGGTTAAATATGAATATCGCAGAAAATTTATTAAATTGCTCTCATTATACACTAACGGTGACACTTTGTCTGACTGCGCAAAAGCAAGGAACTGTTGAAGATATTATAATATTAATATCATAATATCCCTTCTGTCGGATGAGAGCTACATAATCGATGGAGTAAATTTTTTGTGCATCCATCAGAGGAGCTTCCAATCGTTCGATTTCGGTTAATTTTGCGCCGAAGGCGATTACGAACGGCAGCGATTGCTGCCGTTATCCGCAAGATTCGACCCTTTTATCCTCTTGTTACAAGAGCGAATTACCCTGCACGGTAAGAGGGTATCTTAATGGCGCACGTGTGGACGACCTTAATAGCCATAGCACGTCCCAAGCGATTTGAGATGGTTCGTATTCTCATCGCTCCTGATTACCAATAAAACCCTTCGGAATAAGGCCACGTTTTAGGGCCGAATTATACAGTTTCAACGGAGAATCTAAAATAATGAATATTCCCTTCCTAAACGTCGACCAAAGCGGACGGCTTACTAATTCGCAACTTACTCGAAATCTTTTTCTGCTGCATAATTTCATGCTACCGTATATACGCATTAAAAAGATGTTAATAATAATAATGTGCATGGTGCTATGTAATATCATTATTCGGTTTTACTCAGTGTTGAAGCAGTGTTCGAAATTAAAATTGTAAAACCTTGGGTTTTTTATTCCTACACTTTTTTTCTCACTTTCGTCAGATATCAAACATATACCTATCTCATTTTAAATTTCAAAAGTGTACACTATAATTCACTTATAGAAAACAGACTTCTTGTCGTTGAACGGGACGCACATGAGCGAGATTAATCGTCGGTAAAAGTTAATCGTCGTGTCTGGAAACGACCGCAGTAAAAACGGATTTATGACGGGACCATGTCCCGGGCTCGAACTTCGTCGGCGATTAGTTAAGGACTCGTGCGCGTATAATCGCACTTCCGCGGATACGTGCTAGGCTGGTACACGTTTTCTATACGCACATACACGCTCGTGAATATCCCTGATACCCGCGTACTCGAGGACACGCGTGAACGAAGGGAGAATGCCGCTAAGAAGATTCTTATTCGTTAGATCGAGTTTATGTCCGCTGCTTGAATTAAATTATTGCGCTCTCACGCGACCTTATGAAGGATACAAAGGGAGGTTACAACATAGAACCCATGGAAAGTTATGCGCACACCTAGAACTCCTAGAACGAGTAAGCGGCTAATGGACAGGTGCATAATTTCATGTAGGTTCTTTATTTCCGTTGCGCACACGGTGGTCTGGTACGCGGATTCGACTTCCTCTCTGCCGAGAAAAGGGAGAAAGATGGAGAGATAGAGAAAGAGAAAAAGATAGATCTTTGATTTCAAATTAAATTACCTTGCGGCGATTTGCAAACACATTCGATAGATGTTTCTGGCTTGCGTGTACGTGCCGCACCGGCACGTATGACGCGGGAATATTCGCGACGATAGTAATTTCAACGTAGCGAGTCGACGTCGAATGAATTAGAGACGGCGACTGAAAATCCTTGCACATCTACTCGCCTCACGAGATTCTACGAGTACTCTTCACCCCTCGGCTTTTCTGCCCCGAGGTGTTAATTACGGGCGTGACCACCCGCCGATTAATGCAAGTCTCGTTGTATACGAGTGTGTTAATTTTTTCATCGCCGCTTTGCTTTACAATATGGGAAGATGGCATTTTCTCAAAGCGCCTATTATACACGTTCGTAGATTATTAGCGAGCAGGCAGAGCATTATTAGCCAGCTATCTGCTCGAGCATCTATGCCGTACGAACATCTTCAGCGGGACCTGTCAATTACACAGATTTATGATTTCTCCTCCTCCCACTCATTTCGTCTCGCTCGCTCTTATAGCCCTTCCCGACCTCCTGCGCCATCCTCTGCGCGTACCTGGCGCATTCTCCCATTGAACGCACAACGATTCATTAATACGCCAGCGAGGGTTTCACGTATATCCGCCTGAAATAGCAAATAATTTTTGATCGATGATCAGCTTTAATTGCGACCGACTTAATTACAGATAAATACCTTCGCGTCAATTTATCTCGGCGCTTTGCGTTTTGTGCGCCTATCAATCCCCACATCCTGATTAACCTTCGGAGATTTCACGATACGGCACCGTTTCGTAGCATGAACTTTGCCCGTATCAATGTTTTTTTTCCTTTCGGATGCACAACAGTACTGTACGGTAAATTTTCAGCTTGCGCTATAACAATATTCATTCACCTAATGCTCCCTGTTCACGAGTCAATCCTCTTTTCCCCCCTCATATTCGTGAGATACAATCATGGCTCTTTCATGACGAGATGCAAAATTTTTTCTTGACTGTAAGTCTGAAAAGGTTAATTATGGATGTCACGAAGAATTGTGAAGTTAATTAATTAATTAATTAATGTTTTAATGGACATTGTTGTGCATTTATCGTACGATCAACGCACGCGTTTAACAAAGGAGCGTAACGTTACCTGTCGACGATGATAATTAGCGCTTCCCTCTTTCATTTATCGACCTTTAGTCGGATACAGCTATCATAGATAGCTACGCGAGGTGTAAGGGCACTTTGATACTTTTATGTATTCTTACGATTGAACGTAATCGAAGGCAGATGAATACAGACGCTGTCGATACGATCGCAAATTAAATCGCTATTCGCGCACACTTCCCAGATCTCAGGTGATCGCGGGTCAACAATCATCTTGCTAGATTAACCTGCACGGAGGGCCCGTCATAGATCGCGCGTCGTACCCACGGTCGTAACTGTACTCGGGTTGGCAGCGATATGGTGATTTGCATAAGTGCGTTTGCGTAAGAATGGCGTGTACGATGCGTACACCGGTAATTGCAGTAATTAACGGAATTGCCGAATTGCAGCGATTCAACGCGTCTAATGAAGTACGTGCCACTGTGCATATTCTAACAAATGGGAAATTAATAATCGTCATGCAAACGACATTAATAATCCTTTTGGGAAAATATTTTTTATTCATTTGCGACGCGAACGACTTTAATCACATTGTGCCACATACATGCGATGAGCGATCGAATGAGCTATATAGATAGTTAATTTTTTCAAAAATTGAGGGGGGGGAGAGAGAGAGAGAGAGAGAGAGAGAGAGAGAGAGAGAGAGAGAGAGAGAGAGAGAGAGAGACGTACGTACGTACGTACGTTAGTTAGTTAGTTAATTTAGTTAGTTACTTTACTTATTACTTATTATATTATATACTATATATA
>NW_012130141.1:73359-78985 GCF_000143395.1 Atta cephalotes
GAGAGAGAGAGAGAAAGAGAGGATACCCCTTTACACGGGTGTTTTTATTTAGAATTAATTTATTTTTGCTCTCATTCATTTGATCATAAATCACTTTGAGCTTAACAAAATTTTACGTTGAAATGTCTTATATTAAAACGTAGTCGTGCAACCAGCTATGATTTCAGCTTGTAGCTGGTTGATTATCGCATGTTTCTTGGCATTGAAATTGATATTCGAAATGCAATAAACTACAGCTGACAATCCGATGTTCGAGAGGTGCGAAAATAATGAATAAAAATGATGAAACGGTTACATGCGTTCTGGCGATAAGCCTCTCTCGAAGATGAATTATATAAACCTCCGTTTTGTATTAGTTTACATATACAAACTAATGAGCCATTTTTTTTGGTGATAATAGCTCATTAATTATTGAATCGGCCGACAATATTGCACCACGACGTTTCATGTTCCAATACATCAGTTTAATGAAAGGTCGTACATCGAATGAAAAAGAAGAAAAAAAGAGAATGAGTAGCACGGGTGTTGTAGATTTTTATCAGCTGATGACAAATCGATAATACTCACGCTATCTTGCATTTAGACCGGTTCTGTGGGTCCGAGCAGAGTCCGCTTGTTTTTAATTAATTTCATGCCTCAATCCGATGCAAACTTCACAAAAAATACCAAGCATAAAGTGAGACAGAAAGAGAGAAAGAGAGAGATGAAAAGTTTATCTCTGATCATCGAGTGCATCGCGAGGAAATCTCTGTTAGTTTTCATTTCAATAAATATCCCGAGGAAAAGAGAAGGAAAATCTAGAATTGAATTTACAAGATTCCTATACATTAAGGAATTCAATGATTATTCGTATTTTAATAATCGTGAACCGGTTGGCGATCTTATCAAATTAATATTGCTGAAATTATGAAACATTGTTAAGTAACCGTTTATACGCGCAAACTGTGTATGCGTTGGATTTTATTCGCGTAATTCGATGACCGGTATTAATGCGGGAATAAGTTACTAACTGAGAGTTTTCCATAAGCCATGCGTTCCACGAGCTAAGTTTAAGATCGTCCATTCAGCATCGCGAATCTGTCGTTGTCCTAGTATGCAAAGTTGTTCATCGCGATAGCCGCTTAGGAGTAGGTGACCTTAAAGGATGTCGATCTTGCAGTTGGAATAACTGTATCGACGTTCTTGAAGGCACCTAAAGGTGAGGCTGCGTTCGTTAACAGGTGTTAGACGCCTCCGTGTCGCCAGTTATCTTTCCTGCTGCACATCCAAGCACAAATGTCTTTCTTTAAGAGAAAGAGAGACATGCACGGATGACGTGACATTTTCTTTCTCCTCTAATTAACCATTGCCCAGCTGGTTTTCATTGGATTGCTTCAATCGATCAATTGAATGTCGCGAATTGTTTAGCGTGCCTTTTAGCGATGTTTAACGCTACTATCTTATTGTTGAATATCCTAATTGCGGATAATCCTGTCGAAGCCAAGACAAGCTTATCTTAACTGAACAACATTTTTTCGGATACATTATTAACTTTAATTGAGTGAACGGAATACGCGATTTTTCTTGTCTATTGAATTCCAGGCTTTTCCACCATATTTTGATTTATCGTACTTTTTGCGTGGCTTTAATTCCTCTTTCTTGGTCTTATATGAGCAGCAGCCTGTCTAACGAAGATACGCGTTGAATCGCCTGATGTAAAAATTCATCTCTCCCTGTTTGCGAGCTTTATAGCGCTTATAGTTATAGTTCCGAGCGGAAACCTTGTACGACGAGTATGTACCTGCACCGAGTTTTGTGGCCGGTCTTTACGCGGCTCTCCACAGTATAGTGAGCACAAGAAGTCGGGAGACTGTCGTGAAAAAGGAGGAACGTCGGGGATGCGCTGGGGGATGACGTACCAACCGAAGGGGGCCGTAATCGCGAGTATACGCACCAGCCGGCCTCTTGCCGCTCTTTTACGACGCGATTTAATACCACGCTCCGCCGGTGCACGTCGATCCTGATTAATCGAGATACGTCAAAACGCCGTCAGCTGTTCGAGAACGTAAAAGCACCGCGCGTCTCGTATTTTACGTTTTCCGACGTGCGTATAAACGTTTGCTCAACGCGAATGTTTTACAAGAACCAAAGTGAAGCTCTAACACAATAAACTACGATAACGTTCTAACGTGAACCTAATTTGCATTCAGTGATATTTTAATTTGAATTATTATAACAAAAAATAAGAGATCTGTTATACCGATCACAATTATTATATTTGCGTTGCAACTTGATATATAGCTACCCTCGGAATAGCAATCTCTTCTACACATTCGTGAAACTGTCTATCCTCCCCCTTTGCGGCCTTTACGGTATTAAAGTTGTTGCGGCGTATTTTACATAAGAAACATTACGAAGAGTGCTCGGCGTAGTTTTGTTATAAACTCGATATACTATTACCATCCACATGCTGCCATGAGGCAAGCGTGTTGCAAAGATAAACGGCTTAATATATTTTTTCCGCTCTCGGCCCTGAACTTGGCATGGCCGTGTATTCCCATAGGCGATGCACATCCAGACTAGCATCCGCGTTTTACCTGGCATTTACATACGTAGATAAACACGTATGTAGCGCATGAGGTAGCCACGAAGCTGATCGGAGCCGTTCCAACTAGAGCCGAGTACACTCCTCGTCTACGTACCTTCGAAGGTCTTCGCGAATGTAACGAGCCCTTCTCGTCGATGTAACCGTAGATGCATATAAGAGAAATACCTGGAATGTATTCACGACGCAGTTCGAATATACATATGGTTGCAATCCAGACGGGAGCAATAACCTTTTTATCATAACTAGTGAATATAGTCATGAGATATCAATTCTTCGTTCATAATTAATACTGTTATAGTTAGGTATAATATTCTAGCTAATAGAAATTTAATTCTTCTTTAAATAGATTACGTTTAAAGATGGAATGGGATTTATCATAAAAAAATAGATCGATAACGAAATTCTTGGAAGCATTCGCTGCAATTTGTAGCTGGTACATCGTAGTGCAATTAGCGTTATCTCATCTCGATAATGTGCGAATGCAAATCACGGGCGATTTAATCAGGTGTGTTACCTCGACGCGCATGCGATCTCTTTCGCACAAGTCGTCTGTAAAAAAGTTAGTATTGGAACTTCAGGTCGCAATCGAAGGTGCGATCGTATGCGTGCCGTTCGCGGTCGCGTAACCACATGTAGATCGACTTTCTAATCACGCCAAAGACACGCGTGCATGCGGAATGATGCGTGAGCGCATAGAACTTGCGTGATGTTGCGTGAATACTATACCGCTTATCTTTTCGCGTAGCGGGTGGCTGAATCTGCGGAATGTTTCTCACGAAGACGCTATCGTTTCATCGGAACGTGCGCTGAATGCCCCGTGCCGTTAATACCTCTTGCAGTCTCAATAATACGATTAATATAAATCTAAAGGTCATTCTACATTGATCAAATCATAGCGTCGAAGTATCGTAAGTATCATGCGGCTTTAAAATTGAAGCATCGAATAGTTCCCATGTGGAAATTCTTTCTAGGCTGTAATCGGCCAAATTAACTTTCTTTACATTATTTTTAAGGCCCAAGTTAGGTTATCTTGGCCAATTTTGATTTGTCATGCTTTTTTATCTGGGCTCCACATTGGTCTTCAAACTTGATCCAGGTTTGAGGATCAATGTGGGGCCTAGATAAAGAAGCGTGGCAATCCAAAATTAGTCAAGAGTATAAAAATTTTAATCTGGGCATATTTTATATAACTACAAATAGGGCTGATATATTCGTGAAGAAATTTATCCAAACACTTCATATTTAATACTGTAAGAAATAAGCGAGAAAAATATTAGAGCGTTCTGGGATTCGAACCGGCTTGGTCTTCTGCATATTGGTAGAGTTTCGTCCTGCCTGAACTTTAGCCACACAATCTTGATTCTCTAATTGTGCCTATTTCCTCTAAATTTTTTACAATATTGGCCCTATATGGGCATTACTGAGGTATCCAAAATAAAGATTTATCAAACTCAAGCTCATTTAAGGCATAGTTATAGGGTATCTTGTAAATTAAACTATTATCAGAGAAAATTTGAGATCAAATTCAGTCTTATATGGGCTGCAACTGAGCAGGCTCAAGTATAACTACCTTGAGGAAAAAGTGGAATCCGAACTAGGCCCTGCTCGGGCCGTGACTAAGGTATTTAAGTTAAACTATCCTAGCTATATCCTAAATGGGTGTGAATTTGACAAATCTTTACTTTCGATGCCTTAGTAATGCTCATATAGAGCCAGTGTGAAAATATTCCCGGATAAATTTCCACACGGGCTGAAGCAACAAGCTTGTGACTTGCGATGTCTACGATGCAATGTAGAATGGCCTTAACGCGTTTCTTGATGTACCATTTGTGCGAGTATATTGCATACGTGGCGGTCACGTGAAAAACATACATGATCTTACTTGTATGCGGAAAGTTCAAAGTGCCGGCCGTAAATTCTCATAGTATCAAGTAATTAACGTCGTCGTAAGTTCGGAAAATTTAATTTACATCCTCTTGTCTGTTGTAAAGTCAACATTTACGAATGTAGAACCATCTCTGAAATTACGCGATGGTTTAACTAAATATAAAACATCTATTATATTTGTATATATTTTTATGTGTATGCATGATATGGCCTTAATTCATGCACCATTTATTGTGTGTACTGCGGAATTTGCATAGGCAAGCATACGCATATTTATATATTGCCCGTGTGCGCCAATAATAAAGCCACGGTCTACAGAGTTTTATAATCGCAACATTCGATGTCATGCCACCTGTTTCATTTCATAGACATAAATAATGAACGTTAAAATGCACTGCACGCGAATGTACTGCTCGTAAAGATCCTTATGGTTTCCATGAAAATGTAATGTATATATTTTAAATTATTGTATTAAATCTTTTCCACAGGTGACCTGACACGCAATGTTCCCATACGTGAATACACGCGCATAATGAAATTCTTTTTCAAATTCACACGGTTCGTAATGCCAAGTAGCCTACAGTCGAAGAGTTGGATATCTGAAAGTCTTCACGTTTAGCTGTCTTCATTGATAGTCGCAGCGCGACATTTCCATTGCGTCAGAGCACATTGGGGAAATGTTAAGACGCGTGAAACAGTCGCGGTTCGCTCAAACTTGACCCGCTAATGAATAATAAAAAACGACTGCTAGCGTCGTTACATACCGCTGAGTGCGGAACGGTAAAGACTTAAAGTGAATGGCTGAAACTTAAGCGATGTGTATGCCGGTCTAAATGACTAAGCAGCCGGTGCGTATGACGCTTTGAAGAATCGCCGTACATTCCAGTCTGCGCCACTCTTTTGCTGAGTTTAATGGCTCCACTTAGACTACTGAAAAGTATAGATGTTTCCGGCAGTTTAGTTAGAACGTGACTACACGTTCTATTATCTCAATGCCGATGGTGCTTTAGAAGATTAGCGATTTCTAAACGACCTAATTAAATTGAAAATGGTCGCGCGAACGTAGATTGCAAATGTGAATTGTTTCGTGACATGTATTAATTAGGAGACTAAAAACATCCTTATAGTATATATATATATATATATATATAT